>NC_141685.1:243744291-243949291 GCF_964263255.1 Lissotriton vulgaris
AACAGCAGATTCAAAATAGTATGAGGGGACACCCGGATTTGAACCAGGGACCTCTTGATCTGCAGTCAAATGCTCTACCACTGAGATATATCCCCAGCTGTCAGCCAAGATCAGAATGACAATATATCCTGAGGGTATCCTGAGGTATCCTGAGGCTGAGAATTCACTTGGCGCCTCGCTGTTGGTCGCGCTGGTCGCGTTTCCTTGTGCATTGCCCTGCAGCATTTTAAAGCCCCGTTTTTTCGCATTTATTTTTATTTTATTTGTATTATCCCTCGTTTTTAGCTCCCCTCCTGCCCCCTACCTTGCACATAATTTCTGGAACAACCACCGCTGTTTGGCGGGTCCGGTTCTGGGGAGGTTGTGGTTGACCGCGGACATCTTGCCTTGGGTAGTGGAGTGTGAGCGCCATCTTGGAGCGTCCAGGTGAGCTGGGACGCGGAGAGCACGCTATTTAGGGCGAGCATCACGAGGGGATTACCTGGTAAGGTATCCTGAGGCTGAGAATTCACTTGGCGCCTCGCTGTTGGTCGCGCTGGTCGCGTTTCCTTGTGCATTGCCCTGCAGCATTTTAAAGCCCCGTTTTTTCGCATTTATTTTTATTTTATTTGTATTATCCCTCGTTTTTAGCTCCCCTCCTGCCCCCTACCTTGCACGTAATTTCTGGAACAACCACCGCTGTTTGGCGGGTCCGGTTCTGGGGAGGTTGTGCTTGACGGCGGACATCTTGCCTTGGGTAGTGGAGTGTGAGCGCCATCTTGGAGCGTCCAGGTGAGCTGGGACGCGGAGAGCACGCTATTTAGGGCGAGCATCACGAGGGGATTACCTGGTAAGGTATCCTGAGGCTGAGAATTCACTTGGCGCCTCGCTGTTGGTCGCGCTGGTCGCGTTTCCTTGTGCATTGCCCTGCAGCATTTTAAAGCCCCGTTTTTTCGCATTTATTTTTATTTTATTTGTATTATCCCTCGTTTTTAGCTCCCCTCCTGCCCCCTACCTTGCACATAATTTCTGGAACAACCACCGCTGTTTGGCGGGTCCGGTTCTGGGGAGGTTGTGGTTGACGGCGGACATCTTGCCTTGGGTAGTGGAGTGTGAGCGCCATCTTGGAGCGTCCAGGTGAGCTGGGACGCGGAGAGCACGCTATTTAGGGCAAGCATCACGACGGGATTACCTGGTAAGGTATCCTGAGGCTGAGAATTCACTTGGCGCCTCGCTGTTGGTCGCGCTGGTCGCGTTTCCTTGTGCATTGCCCTGCAGCATTTTAAAGCCCCGTTTTTTCGCATTTATTTTTATTTTATTTGTATTATCCCTCGTTTTTAGCTCCCCTCCTGCCCCCACCTTGCACATAATTTCTGGAACAACCACCGCTGTTTGGCGGGTCCGGTTCTGGGGAGGTTGTGGTTGACGGCGGACATCTTGCCTTGGGTAGTGGAGTGTGAGCGCCATCTTGGAGCGTCCAGGTGAGCTGGGACGCGGAGAGCACGCTATTTAGGGCGAGCATCACGAGGGGATTACCTGGTAAGGTATCCTGAGGCTGAGAATTCACTTGGCGCCTCGCTGTTGGTCGCGCTGGTCGCGTTTCCTTGTGCATTGCCCTGCAGCATTTTAAAGCCCCGTTTTTTCGCATTTATTTTTATTTTATTTGTATTATCCCTCGTTTTTAGCTCCCCTCCTGCCCCCTACCTTGCACATAATTTCTGGAACAACCACCGCTGTTTGGCGGGTCCGGTTCTGGGGAGGTTGTGGTTGACGGCGGACATCTTGCCTTGGGTAGTGGAGTGTGAGCGCCATCTTGGAGCGTCCAGGTGAGCTGGGACGCGGAGAGCACGCTATTTAAAGCTCGCTTGAATTCGCGCAGCGGTTACGCGCAGCGGTGGCGCCCTCACTGCGCCTGAGTCGTGCCAGAGTCCTGCCCGTCTGCGCCTGTCCGCGATCCGGAGGCGTTTGAGGCGGGACTCTGGAACTCTTCTTATCTATCTTGCAGGTTGGCTTTTCATGATTGTTGAGCCGGCGCTTTGCCCCGCTTTGCCAGGATGATCTCCTATAGCGCTGCTGCCTTGTTTGCTCTTCGTCCCCCTCGAGTGGGATGCAATTCTCTTTTCCCCGGAGGCCGCCTTCTGGGTAAAGGCTGTCCCGTCTGTGGGTGGCGCGCTTCGCCTACACCAACACCTATCCCCTCTGTCTCCACTCTGTCTTGTCATAGTGCCCTCTTGAACACCAGGTCCCTGGCTTGTCACTCTTCGGATATCTGGGATCTTTTGGCACATTCTAAACTATCATGTCTTTTTCTGACTGAGACGTGGTTAGGGGCAGGCTCGGAACCGGACATTGCCTGTGCCCTGCCTTCTAACTATACCATCTTAAGGAAAGACAGAGTTGGGGGCAGAGGTGGTGGAGTGGCCTTGATAGTAGACAAGGCTTTGGGGTGTTCGTCCTTCCCGGTGGACAATATCACAGGATGTGAAGCCCTTGGTTTCAATCTCCATCTTTCGGCCACTCAGACGTGTACAGGGATTCTCATCTATAGACCACCGGGTCCCATTGGCTCTTTTTTTGAGGACCTGCAGTCTGCTTTAGCTACACCCTGCATGCGAGTAGAGCACTGCATGCTGCTGGGCGACTTAAACTTGCACATGGATTCAATAACAGACGCTGAAGCGTCCAAACTGCGGGACATCACTACACTGCTGGGCCTCGCCCCTTTCATAGATAGTCCCACCCATGTCAAAGGCCACACGCTTGACTTAATTTTTTCTACGGTTCCTATCGAGGTGTCCCCGCCGCTCCCTGTTCTCTGGTCAGACCATTTTATAATAAATTTTGTTATAATACATGAGTCTAGGACCAGCCAAAGATCACAGAGGGAGAAGACTCGACAGTCTAGAGCTTTTCACTTAGTGACAGCTGACATGCTCTCTGATGCGCTAAATCAACACCTGTGCCAACTGACAGGGCACCTAGATGTTGATGTAACTTTGGTACAGAACTGGTTACAAACAAGTTTTGAGAAGTTAGCCCCTTTGAAGGCAGCTAGAACAGCCCCTTGCCATGACTCCGCTCCTTGGTTTACCCCCACACTACGTACAATGCGCCAAGATTGCAAAAAGGCGGAAAGACTCTGGCGCCGTATGTACGATCCTGTGGAGAAGACCAAGTATCGTGATGTTATGAAACTGTATCACAAACAGATTGCCGTAGCCAAAAAGGACTACCTCGAACATAGAATAGACCAAGCTGATAACACGAGCAGGGAACTGTTCAGAATTGTGAAGGAGTTTGTAGATCCGGCCACAGGCGCCCTCTCACACTCTCACACGGAAGATTGGATTAGGCAGCTTGCTGACTTTTTTGTCACAAAAATCATAAAGATTAAGGACTCTTTTCCCCCTGTGGCTCCTTCTGTGGTTGCCGCTGCCCCAGTTTCCAACTGGAGGTCGGCTTCTACCTCAGAGGTAGAGCCAGGGCCCACATTATCGGTTTTTCACCAGTTGTCCTGTGAAACCTCACTTGAGCTACTATCCCGGCTTCCATCCGGTTCACCTTTGGATGCCTGTCCAGCTAAGTGTCTGGCCAAGGTGGCTTCGGCAGTGAACAGCTTGCTGAACCCCCTGCTCAATTTGTCACTGAGCTCCGGGGTGGTACCTCGAGAATGGAAACATGCACTCATTCTGCCGCTGATCAAAAAACCTTTGTTAGATCCCCTGCAGCTGGCTAACTATAGACCGATCTCCCTCCTCCCTGCTCTGGCGAAGGTGGTTGAGAAACATGTTCAACACTCTCTCACCACCTTTATCGAGAATAACAACCTGCTCCACGATTCTCAATCTGGCTTCCGCGCTAATTACAGCACGGAGACAGCCCTCGTGGAGGTGACCGATGCCATCAGGGAGACGCTCGATCTGGGGGGAAAGGCTATGTTAGTCATGCTCGACCTGTCGGCGGCGTTCGACACCGTCCCCCACGCAGGCCTCCTTTTAAGACTCAGGGAGATAGGACTGAGGGGGACGGTGCTGGACTGGTTCCAATCCTTCCTAGCCGACCGTCGGCAGGTGATCTGGGCTCCACCGTTCTCCGCGGAAATGCCATCGCTAGAGGTGGGGGTGCCTCAAGGGTCCATTCTGAGCCCCACCATATTTAACATCTATATGGCCCCTCTGGCGAGGGTCGCGGAGGCTTATGGGGCCCGGGTCATCTCATACGCTGATGACACTCAGCTCCTGTTTACATGCAGGAAGGGAGAGGTGTTTGACGGCGACAGAATTAAAGACTGTTTGAGTGCAGTTTTCAAGTGGTTTCAGCGGCACAGCCTGAAATGCAACTCAGATAAGTCTGAGCTGCTCTTTTTCGGCTGTGCCCCTGATCCTGGGTGGAAGTCGTGGTGGCCCCAGGATATGTTTCCTCCTGAGACGTCATCCTCCCAAGTGAAAAACCTTGGAGTTGTATTCGATGACGATCTCTCATTTCGACCCCACATTTTGGGGCTATCGGGGAAATGCTTCGGCATCCTTAAGATGCTTAGGAAATTCCTCCCACTGCTTTCCCTACAATACCGTAAAACCGTAGTCCAGGCGCTTGTGGGATCTAGATTAGATTACGCTAATGCGCTCTTTGCAGGTCTGCCAAAGTACCTCTTGTCCAGACTGCAAATCGTCCAAAACTCGGCAGCTAGAGCCATATTTGGCCTACCAAGGAGAGCCAGCGCCTCAGTGCTGCTTAAAAGGCTGCACTGGCTACCTATTTCGAGTAGAATTAGGTTCAAAATTCTCACGTTGGCATTTAAAGCCCTTCATTCTATTGGCCCCGGCTACATTAGGAAGCGCATTGCTCCCTATGTTCCGCGGAGGATGTTGCAGTCTGCCGATTTGGCAAAAATGGTAGTTCCTGCTGTGAAACGAGTCCGGATGGGAGGCCGGTCCTTCCAATACGTGGTGGCTCGTTTTTGGAATGAGCTCCCTCTCTCCCTCCGCAAAGCCAATAATCTTCTGGCTTTCAGGAAGGAGCTGAAGACCGTGCTTTTCTCTACATGATCTCTGTGACTGCTGCGTCTCTGCTTTGTTGTTTTCTGGGTTTTTCAGGCCTCTTTGCTAAAGCGCCGGGACACCCCTCGGGTAGCCGTGCGCTCTAAAAGTACGGCTATAACATAACATAACATAACATCAGTACATCATGAAAGAGTGAGAGGATCATGCTAAGTTGTGCCGGAAAGTACAACCTTGAAACTGTGGAACTGTAGAAGTAGTTCTTAATATTATTTATTAAAGGAAAAATTGATCATTAAAAAATATATATGTATTTGTTTGATTGGTATTTTATTTGAATAGGCAGTGGTACATAGGACCAATGCCTGCACTTAAAATGTTTGTTTTGAAACATTCTCAAAGGGGAAGAGGTTTTTACGGGATACCTTATTGTTTCATGTTTGGTTACCACAATCACTCAGATGGTGATGAAGTATGATTGTTTTGGGCCACATTACGGTGGAAAAACATTTCTACATACCACTACAATTCGGTATTTGGAAGGTACACCCAAACACCCCTTTCACGGACCTTAGATTTAAAACATCAGAAAAAGCCACTTTGTGCTTGCAAATGGCCTAATTCTTCAGGCCAACCTTCTTGCAACTGCAACAATGGTTCGTACATCTTGCACGTAGGCAGAGCATTTAAGGAGAAATTAAATAGTTCCTACGTTGCACAAAAATGAAGTGCTTCAAACAAGCACATACTTTGGATGCACAGGGAAAAGGTGGAATATATGTAAGACTGAGGACACAGGTGAAATGAGAAATAGACTGACTGCATCGCTGCACAGTATTTTAAGCCATTTCTTTAGTGCGATTCAAGAGAGCACCAAACAGTATAACAAATTTGTCAATTTGTTTCATAGTCCATTCCCTTTCTTTAGTGCTGTAAAAGGAAGAGCCAAATTCCAAAATAGATCAATGATCTTTCAGAAATTTCCCAAAGGGAATACCAAGCCGAGTGTTAAAACTCCATTTACTCACAGGTTTTGAGCAGCAAACTATGTAATGTTATTAAAGTGCAATATCCAAGGGAACACTGACTCTGTCAAAGATGATCCAAAAGGAATTGATGAAAAGTCCCAACTACAAACAACAGAATCAAAATAGTCTGAGGGGACACCCGGATTTGAACCAGGGACCTCTTGATCTGCAGTCAAATGCTCTACCACTGAGCTATATCCCCAGCTGTCAGCCAAAATCAGAATGACAATATATCAGTACATCATGAAAGAGTGCGAGGATCATGCTAAGTTGTGCCGGTAAGTACAACCTTGAAACTGTGGAACTGTAGAAGTAGTTCTTAATATTATTTATTAAAGGAAAAATGGATCATTAAAAAAAATATATGTATTTGTTTGATTGGTATTTTATTTGAATAGGCAGTAGTACATAGGACCAATGCCTGCACTTAAAATGTTTGTTTTGAAACATTCTCAAAGGGGAAGAGGTTTTTACGGGATACCTTATTGTTTCATGTTTGGTTACCACAATCACTCAGATGGTGATGAAGTATGATTGTTTTGGGCCAAATTACGGTGGAAAACCATTTCTACATACCACTACAATTCGGTATTTGGAAGGTACACCCAAACACCCCTTTCACGGACCTTCGATTTAAAACATCAGAAAAAGCCACTTTGTGCTTGCAAATGGCCTGATTCTTCAGGCCAGCCTTCTTGCAACTGCAACAATGGTTCGTACATCTTGCACGTAGGCAGAGCATTTAAGGAGAAATTAAATAGTTCCTATGTTGCACAAAAATGAAGTGCTTCAAACAAGCACATACTTTGGATGCACAGGGAAAAGGTGGAATATATGTAAGACTGAGGACACAGGTGAAATGAGAAATAGACTGACTGCCTTGCTGCACAGTATTCTAAGCCATTTCTTTAGTGCGATTCAAGAAAGCACCAAACAGTATAACAAATTTGTCAATTTATTTCATAGTCCATTCCCTTTCTTTAGTGCTGTAAAAGGAAGAGCCAAATTCCAAAATAGATCAATGATCTTTCAGAAAGTTCCCAAATGGAACACCAAGCTGAGTGTTAAAACTGCATTTACTCACAGGTTTTGAGCAGCAAACTCTGTAATGATATTAAAGTGCAATATCCAAGGGAACACTGACTCTGTCAAAGATGATCCAAAAGGAATTGATGAAAAGTCCCAACTACAAACAACAGAATCAAAATAGTCCGAGGGGACACCCGGATTTGAACCAGGGACCTCTTGATCTGCAGTCAAATGCTCTACCACTGAGCTATATCCCCAGCTTTTCAGTAAAATCAGAATGACATAATATCAGTACATCATGAAAGAGTGAGAGGATCATGCTAAGTTGTGCCGGAAAGTACAGGCTTGAAACTGTGGAACAGGAGAAGTAGTCCTTAATATTATTTATTAAAGTAAAACTGGATCATTTAAAAAACAGATTAATTTGTTTCATTGCTATTTTATTTGAATAGGCAGTGGTACATAAGACCAATGCCTCTACATACAATGATTGTTTTGAAACATTCTTAAAGGGGAAGAGGTTTTTACGTGACACATTATCATTTGATGATTGGTTACCACAATCACGGAGATGGTGGTGAAGTATGATTGTTTTTTGGCCAAATTACGGAGGAAAAACATTTCTACATACCACTACAATTCGGTATTTGGAAGGAACACCCAAACACCCCTTTCAAGTACCTTCGATTTAATACATCAAAAAAAGCCACTTTGTGCTTGCAACTGGCCTGATTCTTCAGACCAGCCTTCTTGCAACTGCAACGAGGGTTTGAACATCTTGCACGTAGGCAGAGCTTTCAAGGAGAAATTAAATAGTTCCTACGTTGCACAAAAATGAAGTGCTTCAAACAAGCACATACTTTTAATGCACAGGGAAAAGCTGGTATGCACCTGTTACAACGCATTCGTTACTACGCACTACCATTACAACGCGACTTTTACAACGCATACCATTACAACGCATTGCGCTGGGGGGCGCTATAGGATAGGGAATAAGTATAATTTACTATCCAACACCTTCCCTAGGGTCCACGGGGACTGGAGTTAGAATAGTAAATTATACTTACCACTATCCAGCACCCCAAAGCGCTATGCGTTGTAATGGTATGCGTTGTAATGGTCGCATTGTAATGGTAGGTAGTTGTATCGGTATACGTTGTAACATGGTACATCCAAGCTGGAATATATGTAAGACTGAGGACACAGGTGAAATGAGAAATAGACTGACTGCATCGCTGCACAGTATTCTAAGCCATTTCTTTAGTGCGATTCAAGAGAGCACCAAACAGTATAACACATTTGTCAATTTGTTTCATAGTCCATTCCCTTTCTTTAGTGCTGTAAAAGGAAGAGCCAAATTCCAAAATAGATCAATGATCTTTCAGAAATTTCCCAAAGGGAATACCAAGCCGAGTGTTAAAACTCCATTTACTCACAGGTTTTGAGCATCAAACTAAGTAATGCTATTAAAGTGCAATATCCAAGGGAACACTGACTCTGTCAAAGATGATCCAAAAGGAATTGATGAAAAGTCCCAACTACAAACAACAGAATCAAAATAGTCTGAGGGGACACCCGGATTTGAACCAGGGACCTCTTGATCTGCAGTCAAATGCTCTACCACTGAGCTATATCCCCAACTTTTCAGTAAAATCAGAATGACATAATATCAGTACATCATGAAAGAGTGAGAGGATCATGCTAAGTTGTGCCGGAAAGTACAGGCTTGAAACTGTGGAACAGGAGAAGTAGTAGTTAATATTATTTATTAAAGGAAAGCTGTATCATTTAAAAAACGGATTACTTTGTTTCATTGCTATTTTATTTGAATAGGCAGTGGTACATAAGACCAATGCCTCTACATACAATGATTGTTTTGAAACATTCTTAAAGGGGAAGAGGTTTTTACGTGACACATTATCATTTGATGATTGGTTACCACAATCACCGAGATGGTGGTGAAGTATGATTGTTTTTTGGCCAAATTACGATGGAAAAACATTTCTACATACCACTACAATTCGGTATTTGGAAGGAACACCCAAACACCCCTTTCAAGTACCTTTGATTTAATACATCAAAAAAAGCCACTTTGTGCTTGCAACTGGCCTGATTCTTCAGACCAGCCTTCTTGCAACTGCAACGAGGGTTTGTACATCTTGCACGTAGGCAGAGCTTTCAAGGAGAAATTAAATAGTTCCTAAGTTGCACAAAAATGAAGTGCTTCAAACAAACACATACTTTGTATGGACAGAGAAGAGATGGAATATATGTAAGACTGAGGACACAGGTGTAATGAGAAATAGATTGATTGCATAGCTGCCCAGTATTCTAAGCCATTTCTTTAGTGCGATTCAAGAGAGCACCAAACAGTATAACAAATTTGTCAATTGGTTTCATAGTCCATTCCCTTTGTTTAGAGCTGTGAAAGGTAGAGCCGAATTCCAAAATAGATCAATGATGTTTCAGAAATTTCCCATAGGGAATACCAAGCCCAGTGTAAAAAATGCAGTTACTCACAAGTTTTAATCAGCAACACTGTAATGGTATTAAAGTGTAACATCCAAGGGAACACTGACTCTGTCAAAGATGATCCAAATGGGATTCATGAAAATTCCCAACTACAAACAGCAGATTCAAAATAGTATGAGCGGACACCCGGATTTGAACCAGGGACCTCTTGATCTGCAGTCAAATGCTCTACCACTGAGTTATATCCCCAGCTGTCAGCCAAGATCAGAATGACAATATATCAGTACATCATGAAAGAGTGAGAGGATCATGCTAAGTTGTGCCGGAAAGTACAACCTTGAAACTGTGGAACTGTAGAAGTAGTTCTTAATATTATGTATTAAAGGAAAAATGGATCATTAAAAAAAATATATGTATTTGTTTGATTGGTATTTTATTTGAATAGGCAGTGGTACATAGGACCAATGCCTGCACTTAAAATGTTTGTTTTGAAACATTCTCAAAGGGGAAGAGGTTTTTACGGGATACCTTATTGTTTCATGTTTGGTTACCACAATCACTCAGATGGTGATAAAATATGATTGTTTTGGGCCACATTACGGTGGAAAAACATTTCTACATACCACTACAATTCGGTATTTGGAAGGTACACCCAAACACCCCTTTCACGGACCTTCGATTTAAAACATCAGAAAAAGCCACTTTGTGCTTGCAAATGGCCTGATTCTTCAGGCCAGCCTTCTTGCAACTGCAACAATGGTTCGTACATCTTGCACGTAGGCAGAGCATTTAAGGAGAAATTAAATAGTTCCTACGTTGCACAAAAATGAAGTGCTTCAAACAAGCACATACTTTGGATGCACAGGGAAAAGGTGGAATATATGTAAGACTGAGGACACAGGTGAAATGAGAAATAGACTGACTGCATCGCTGCACAGTATTCTAAGCCATTTCTTTAGTGCGATTCAAGAGAGCACCAAACAGTATAACACATTTGTCAATTTGTTTCATAGTCCATTCCCTTTCTTTAGTGCTGTAAAAGGAAGAGCCAAATTCCAAAATAGATCAATGATCTTTCAGAAATTTCCCAAAGGGAATACCAAGCCGAGTGTTAAAACTCCATTTACTCACAGGTTTTGAGCATCAAACTAAGTAATGCTATTAAAGTGCAATATCCAAGGGAACACTGACTCTGTCAAAGATGATCCAAAAGGAATTGATGAAAAGTCCCAACTACAAACAACAGAATCAAAATAGTCTGAGGGGACACCCGGATTTGAACCAGGGACCTCTTGATCTGCAGTCAAATGCTCTACCACTGAGCTATATCCCCAACTTTTCAGGAAAATCAGAATGACATAATATCAGTACATCATGAAAGAGTGAGAGGATCATGCTAAGTTGTGCCGGAAAGTACAGGCTTGAAACTGTGGAACAGGAGAAGTAGTCGTTAATATTATTTATTAAAGGAAAGCTGTATCATTTAAAAAACGGATTACTTTGTTTCATTGCTATTTTATTTGAAAAGGCAGTGGTACATAAGACCAATGCCTCTACATACAATGATTGTTTTGAAACATTCTTAAAGGGGAAGAGGTTTTTACGTGACACATTATCATTTGATGATTGGTTACCACAATCACCGAGATGGTGGTGAAGTATGATTGTTTTTTGGCCAAATTACGATGGAAAAACATTTCTACATACCACTACAATTCGGTATTTGGAAGGAACACCCAAACACCCCTTTCAAGTACCTTTGATTTAATACATCAAAAAAAGCCACTTTGTGCTTGCAACTGGCCTGATTCTTCAGACCAGCCTTCTTGCAACTGCAACGAGGGTTTGTACATCTTGCACGTAGGCAGAGCTTTCAAGGAGAAATTAAATAGTTCCTAAGTTGCACAAAAATGAAGTGCTTCAAACAAACACATACTTTGTATGGACAGAGAAGAGATGGAATATATGTAAGACTGAGGACACAGGTGTAATGAGAAATAGATTGATTGCATAGCTACCCAGTATTCTAAGCCATTTCTTTAGTGCGATTCAAGAGAGCACCAAACAGTATAACAAATTTGTCAATTGGTTTCATAGTCCATTCCCTTTGTTTAGAGCTGTGAAAGGTAGAGCCGAATTCCAAAATAGATCAATGATGTTTCAGAAATTTCCCATAGGGAAAACCAAGCCCAGTGTAAAAAATGCAGTTACTCACAAGTTTTAATCAGCAACACTGTAATGGTATTAAAGTGTAACATCCAAGGGAACACTGACTCTGTCAAAGATGATCCAAATGGGATTCATGAAAATTCCCAACTACAAACAGCAGATTCAAAATAGTATGAGGGGACACCCGGATTTGAACCAGGGACCTCTTGATCTGCAGTCAAATGCTCTACCACTGAGTTATATCCCCAGCTGTCAGCCAAGATCAGAATGACAATATATCAGTACATCATGAAAGAGTGAGAGGATCATGCTAAGTTGTGCCGGAAAGTACAACCTTGAAACTGTGGAACTGTAGAAGTAGTTCTTAATATTATGTATTAAAGGAAAAATGGATCATTAAAAAAAATATATGTATTTGTTTGATTGGTATTTTATTTGAATAGGCAGTGGTACATAGGACCAATGCCTGCACTTAAAATGTTTGTTTTGAAACATTCTCAAAGGGGAAGAGGTTTTTATGGGATACCTTATTGTTTCATGTTTGGTTACCACAATCACTCAGATGGTGATAAAGTATGATTGTTTTGGGCCACATTACGGTGGAAAAACATTTCTACATACCACTACAATTCGGTATTTGGAAGGTACACCCAAACACCCCTTTCACGGACCTTCGATTTAAAACATCAGAAAAAGCCACTTTGTGCTTGCAAATGGCCTGATTCTTCAGGCCAGCCTTCTTGCAACTGCAACAATGGTTCGTACTTCTTGCACGTAGGCAGAGCATTTAAGGAGAAATTAAATAGTTCCTACGTTGCACAAAAATGAAGTGCTTCAAACAAGCACATACTTTGGATGCACAGGGAAAAGGTGGAATATATGTAAGACTGAGGACACAGGTGAAATGAGAAATAGACTGACTGCATCGCTGCACAGTATTCTAAGCCATTTCTTTAGTGCGATTCAAGAGAGCACCAAACAGTATAACACATTTGTCAATTTGTTTCATAGTCCATTCCCTTTCTTTAGTGCTGTAAAAGGAAGAGCCAAATTCCAAAATAGATCAATGATCTTTCAGAAATTTCCCAAAGGGAATACCAAGCCGAGTGTTAAAACTCCATTTACTCACAGGTTTTGAGCATCAAACTAAGTAATGCTATTAAAGTGCAATATCCAAGGGAACACTGACTCTGTCAAAGATGATCCAAAAGGAATTGATGAAAAGTCCCAACTACAAACAACAGAATCAAAATAGTCTGAGGGGACACCCGGATTTGAACCAGGGACCTCTTGATCTGCAGTCAAATGCTCTACCACTGAGCTATATCCCCAACTTTTCAGTAAAATCAGAATGACATAATATCAGTACATCATGAAAGAGTGAGAGGATCATGCTAAGTTGTGCCGGAAAGTACAGGCTTGAAACTGTGGAACAGGAGAAGTAGTAGTTAATATTATTTATTAAAGGAAAGCTGTATCATTTAAAAAACGGATTACTTTGTTTCATTGCTATTTTATTTGAATAGGCAGTGGTACATAAGACCAATGCCTCTACATACAATGATTGTTTTGAAACATTCTTAAAGGGGAAGAGGTTTTTACGTGACACATTTTCATTTGATGATTGGTTACCACAATCACCGAGATGGTGGTGAAGTATGATTGTTTTTTGGCCAAATTACGATGGAAAAACATTTCTACATACCACTACAATTCGGTATTTGGAAGGAACACCCAAACACCCCTTTCAAGTACCTTTGATTTAATACATCAAAAAAAGCCACTTTGTGCTTGCAACTGGCCTGATTCTTCAGACCAGCCTTCTTGCAACTGCAACGAGGGTTTGTACATCTTGCACGTAGGCAGAGCTTTCAAGGAGAAATTAAATAGTTCCTAAGTTGCACAAAAATGAAGTGCTTCAAACAAACACATACTTTGTATGGACAGAGAAGAGATGGAATATATGTAAGACTGAGGACACAGGTGTAATGAGAAATAGATTGATTGCATAGCTGCCCAGTATTCTAAGCCATTTCTTTAGTGCGATTCAAGAGAGCACCAAACAGTATAACAAATTTGTCAATTGGTTTCATAGTCCATTCCCTTTGTTTAGAGCTGTGAAAGGTAGAGCCGAATTCCAAAATAGATCAATGATGTTTCAGAAATTTCCCATAGGGAATACCAAGCCCAGTGTAAAAAATGCAGTTACTCACAAGTTTTAATCAGCAACACTGTAATGGTATTAAAGTGTAACATCCAAGGGAACACTGACTCTGTCAAAGATGATCCAAATGGGATTCATGAAAATTCCCAACTACAAACAGCAGATTCAAAATAGTATGAGGGGACACCCGGATTTGAACCAGGGACCTCTTGATCTGCAGTCAAATGCTCTACCACTGAGTTATATCCCCAGCTGTCAGCCAAGATCAGAATGACAATATATCAGTACATCATGAAAGAGTGAGAGGATCATGCTAAGTTGTGCCGGAAAGTACAACCTTGAAACTGTGGAACTGTAGAAGAAGTTCTTAATATTATGTATTAAAGGAAAAATGGATCATTAAAAAAAATATATGTATTTGTTTGATTGGTATTTTATTTGAATAGGCAGTGGTACATAGGACCAATGCCTGCACTTAAAATGTTTGTTTTGAAACATTCTCAAAGGGGAAGAGGTTTTTATGGGATACCTTATTGTTTCATGTTTGGTTACCACAATCACTCAGATGGTGATAAAGTATGATTGTTTTGGGCCACATTACGGTGGAAAAACATTTCTACATACCACTACAATTCGGTATTTGGAAGGTACACCCAAACACCCCTTTCACAGACCTTCGATTTAAAACATCAGAAAAAGCCACTTTGTGCTTGCAAATGGCCTGATTCTTCAGGCCAGCCTTCTTGCAACTGCAACAATGGTTCGTACATCTTGCACGTAGGCAGAGCATTTAAGGAGAAATTAAATAGTTCCTACGTTGCACAAAAATGAAGTGCTTCAAACAAGCACATACTTTGGATGCACAGGGAAAAGGTGGAATATATGTAAGACTGAGGACACAGGTGAAATGAGAAATAGACTGACTGCATCGCTGCACAGTATTCTAAGCCATTTCTTTAGTGCGATTCAAGAGAGCACCAAACAGTATAACACATTTGTCAATTTGTTTCATAGTCCATTCCCTTTCTTTAGTGCTGTAAAAGGAAGAGCCAAATTCCAAAATAGATCAATGATCTTTCAGAAATTTCCCAAAGGGAATACCAAGCCGAGTGTTAAAACTCCATTTACTCACAGGTTTTGAGCATCAAACTAAGTAATGCTATTAAAGTGCAATATCCAAGGGAACACTGACTCTGTCAAAGATGATCCAAAAGGAATTGATGAAAAGTCCCAACTACAAACAACAGAATCAAAATAGTCTGAGGGGACACCCGGATTTGAACCAGGGACCTCTTGATCTGCAGTCAAATGCTCTACCACTGAGCTATATCCCCAACTTTTCAGTAAAATCAGAATGACATAATATCAGTACATCATGAAAGAGTGAGAGGATCATGCTAAGTTGTGCCGGAAAGTACAGGCTTGAAACTGTGGAACAGGAGAAGTAGTAGTTAATATTATTTATTAAAGGAAAGCTGTATCATTTAAAAAGCGGATTACTTTGTTTCATTGCTATTTTATTTGAATAGGCAGTGGTACATAAGACCAATGCCTCTACATACAATGATTGTTTTGAAACATTCTTAAAGGGGAAGAGGTTTTTACGTGACACATTATCATTTGATGATTGGTTACCACAATCACCGAGATGGTGGTGAAGTATGATTGTTTTTTGGCCAAATTACGATGGAAAAACATTTCTACATACCACTACAATTCGGTATTTGGAAGGAACACCCAAACACCCCTTTCAAGTACCTTTGATTTAATACATCAAAAAAAGCCACTTTGTGCTTGCAACTGGCCTGATTCTTCAGACCAGCCTTCTTGCAACTGCAACGAGGGTTTGTACATCTTGCACGTAGGCAGAGCTTTCAAGGAGAAATTAAATAGTTCCTAAGTTGCACAAAAATGAAGTGCTTCAAACAAACACATACTTTGTATGGACAGAGAAGAGATGGAATATATGTAAGACTGAGGACACAGGTGTAATGAGAAATAGATTGATTGCATAGCTGCCCAGTATTCTAAGCCATTTCTTTAGTGCGATTCAAGAGAGCACCAAACAGTATAACAAATTTGTCAATTGGTTTCATAGTCCATTCCCTTTGTTTAGAGCTGTGAAAGGTAGAGCCGAATTCCAAAATAGATCAATGATGTTTCAGAAATTTCCCATAGGGAATACCAAGCCCAGTGTAAAAAATGCAGTTACTCACAAGTTTTAATCAGCAACACTGTAATGGTATTAAAGTGTAACATCCAAGAGAACACTGACTCTGTCAAAGATGATCCAAATGGGATTCATGAAAATTCCCAACTACAAACAGCAGATTCAAAATAGTATGAGGGGACACCCGGATTTGAACCAGGGACCTCTTGATCTGCAGTCAAATGCTCTACCACTGAGTTATATCCCCAGCTGTCAGCCAAGATCAGAATGACAATATATCAGTACATCATGAAAGAGTGAGAGGATCATGCTAAGTTGTGCCGGAAAGTACAACCTTGAAACTGTGGAACTGTAGAAGTAGTTCTTAATATTATGTATTAAAGGAAAAATGGATCATTAAAAAAAATATATGTATTTGTTTGATTGGTATTTTATTTGAATAGGCAGTGGTACATAGGACCAATGCCTGCACTTAAAATGTTTGTTTTGAAACATTCTCAAAGGGGAAGAGGTTTTTACGGGATACCTTATTGTTTCATGTTTGGTTACCACAATCACTCAGATGGTGATGAAGTATGATTGTTTTGGGCCACATTACGGTGGAAAAACATTTCTACATACCACTACAATTCGGTATTTGGAAGGTACACCCAAACACCCCTTTCATGGACCTTCGATTTAAAACGTCAGAAAAAGCCACTTTGTGCTTGCAAATGGCCTGATTCTTCAGGCCAGCCTTCTTGCAACTGCAACAATGGTTCGTACATCTTGCACGTAGGCAGAGCATTTAAGGAGAAATTAAATAGTTCCTACGTTGCACAAAAATGAAGTGCTTCAAACAAGCACATACTTTGGATGCACAGGGAAAAGGTGGAATATATGTAAGCCTGAGGACACAGGTGAAATGAGAAATAGACTGACTGCATCGCTGCACAGTATTCGAAGCCATTTCTTTAGTGCGATTCAAGAAAGCACCAAACAGTATAACAAATTTGTCAGTTTATTTCATAGTCCATTCCCTTTCTCTTGTGCTGTAAAAGGAAGAGCCAAATTCCAAAATTGATCAATGATCTTTCAGAAAGTTCCCAAAGGGAACACCAAGCCGAGTGTTAAAACTGCATTTACTCACAGGTTTTGAGCAGCAAACTCTGTAATGATATTAAAGTGCAATATCCAAGGGAACACTGACTCTGTCAAAGATGATCCAAAAGGAATTGATGAAAAGTCCCAACTACAAACAACAGAATCAAAATAGTCTGAGGGGACACCCGGATTTGAACCAGGGACCTCTTGATCTGCAGTCAAATGCTCTACCACTGTGCTATATCCCCATCTTGTCATTAAAATCAGAATGACATAATATCAGTACATCATGAAAGAGTGAGAGGATCATGCTAAGTTGTGCCGGAAAGTACAGGCTTGAAACTGTGGAACAGGAGAAGTAGTCCTTAATATTATTTATTAAAGTAAAACTGGCTCATTTAAAAAACAGATTAATTTGTTTCATTGCTATTTTATTTGAATATGCAGTGGTACATAAGACCAATTCCTCTACATACAATGATTGTTTTGAAACATTCTTAAAGCGGAAGAGGTTTTTACATGACACATTATCATTTGATGATTGGTTACCACAATCACCGAGATGGTGGTGAAGTATGAATGTTTTTTGGCCAAATTACGGAGGAAAAACATTTCTACATACCACTACAATTCGGTATTTGGAAGGAACACCCAAACACCCCTTTCAAGTACCTTCGATTTAATACATCAAAAAAAGCCACTTTGTGCTTGTAACTGGCCTGATTCTTCAGACCAGCCTTCTTGCAACTGCAACAAGGGTTTGTACATCTTGCACGTAGGCAGAGCTTTCAAGGAGAAATTAAATAGTTCCTACGTTGCACAAAAATGAAGTGCTTCAAACAAGCACATACTTTTAATGCACAGGGAAAAGGTGGAATATATGTAAGACTGAGGACACAGGTGAAATGAGAAATAGACTGACTGCATCGCTGCACAGTATTCTAAGCCATTTCTTTAGTGCGATTCAAGAAAGCATCAAACAGTATAACAAATTTGTCAATTTGTTTCATAGTCCATTCCCTTTCTTTAGTGCTGTAAAAGGAAGAGCCAAATTCCAAAATAGATCAATGATCTTTCAGAAATTTCCCAAAGGGAATACCAAGCCGAGTGTTAAAACTCCATTTACTCACAGGTTTTGAGCAGCAAACTCTGTAATGCTATTAAAGTGCAATATCCAAGGGAACACTGACTCTGTCAAAGATGATCCAAAAGGAATTGATGAAAAGTCCCAACTACAAACAACAGAATCAAAATAGTCTGAGGGGACACCCGGATTTGAACCAGGGACCTCTTGATCTGCAGTCAAATGCTCTACCACTGAGCTATATCCCCAGCTTTTCAGTAAAATCAGAATGACATAATATCAGTACATCATGAAAGAGTGAGAGGATCATGCTAAGTTGTGCCGGAAAGTACAGGCTTCAAACTGTGGAACAGGAGAAGTAGTCCTTAATATTATTTATTAAAGTAAAACTGGATCATTTAAAAAACAGATTAATTTTTTCATTGCTATTTTATTCAAATAGGCCGTGGTACATAAGACAAATGCCTCTACATACAATGATTGTTTTGAAACATTCTTAAAGGGGAAGAGGTTTTTATGTGACACATTATCATTTGATGATTGGTTACCACAATCACCGAGATGGTGGTGAAGTATGATTGTTTTTTGGCCAAATTACGATGGAAAAACATTTCTACATACCACTACAATTCGGTATTTGGAAGGAACACCCAAACACCCCTTTCAAGTACCTTCAATTTAATACATCAAAAAAAGCCACTTTGTGCTTGCAACTGGCCTGATTCTTCAGACCAGCCTTCTTGCAACTGCAACGAGGGTTTGTACATCTTGCACGTAGGCAGAGCTTTCAAGGAGAAATTAAATAGTTCCTAATTTGCACAAAAATGAAGTGCTTCAAACAAACACATACTTTGTATGGACAGAGAAGAGATGGAATATATGTAAGACTGAGGACACAGGTGTAATGAGAAATAGATTGATTGCATAGCTGCCCAGTATTCTAAGCCATTTCTTTAGTGCGATTCAAGAGAGCACCAAACAGTATAACAAATTTGTCAATTGGTTTCATAGTCCATTCCCTTTGTTTAGAGCTGTGAAAGGTAGAGCCGAATTCCAAAATAGATCAATGATGTTTCAGAAATTTCCCATAGGGAATACCAAGCCCAGTGTAAAAAATGCAGTTACTCACAAGTTTTAATCAGCAAAACTGTAATGTTATTAAAGTCTAACATCCAAGGGAACACTGACTCTGTCAAAGATGATCCAAATGGGATTCATGAAAATTCCCAACTACAAACAGCAGATTCAAAATAGTATGAGGGGACACCCGGATTTGAACCAGGGACCTCTTGATCTGCAGTCAAATGCTCTACCACTGAGCTATATCCCCAGCTGTCAGCCAAGATCAGAATGACAATATATCAGTACATCATGAAAGAGTGAGAGGATCATGCTAAGTTGTGCCGGAAAGTACAACCTTGAAACTGTGGAACTGTAGAAGTAGTTCTTAATATTATTTAATAAAGGAAAAATGGATCATTAAAAAAAATATGTATTTGTTTGATTGGTATTTTATTTGAATAGGCAGTGGTACATAGGACCAATGCCTGCACTTAAAATGTTTGTTTTGAAACATTCTCAAAGGGGAAGAGGTTTTTACGGGATACCTTATTGTTTCATGTTTGGTTACCACAATCACTCAGATGGTGATGAAGTATGATTGTTTTGGGCCACATTACGGTGGAAAAACATTTCTACATACCACTAGAATTCGCTATTTGGAAGGTACACCCAAACACCCCTTTCACGGACCTTCGATTTAAAACATCAGAAAAAGCCACTTTGTGCTTGCAAATGGCCTGATTCTTCAGGCCAGCCTTCTTGCAACTGCAACAATGGTTCGTACATCTTGCACGTAGGCAGAGCATTTAAGGAGAAATTAAATAGTTCCTACGTTGCACAAAAATGAAGTGCTTCAAACAAGCACATACTTTGAATGCACAGGGAAAAGGTGGAATATATGTAAGACTGAGGACACAGGTGAAATGAGAAATAGACTGACTGCATCGCTGCACAGTATTCTAAGCCATTTCTTTAGTGCGATTCAAGAAAGCACCAAACAGTATAACAAATTTGTCAATTTGTTTCATAGTCCATTCCCTTTCTTTAGGTCTGTAAAAGGAAGAGCCAAATTCCCAAAAAGATCAATGATCTTTCAGAAAGTTCCCAAAGGGAACACCAAGCCGAGTGTTAAAACTGCATTTACTCACAGGTTTTGAGCAGCAAACTCTGTAATGCTATTAAAGTGCAATATCCAAGGGAACACTGGCTCTGTCAAAGATGATCCAAAAGGAATTGATGAAAAGTCCCAACTACAAACAACAGAATCAAAATAGTCTGAGGGGACACCTGGATTTGAACCAGGGACCTCTTGATCTGCAGTCAAATGCTCTACCACTGAGCTATATCCCCCGCTTTTCAGAAAAATTAGAATGACATAATATCAGTACATCATGAAAGAGTGAGAGGATCATGCTAAGTTGTGCCGGAAAGTACAGGCTTGAAACTGTGGAACAGGAGAAGTAGTCCTTAATATTATTTATTAAAGTAAAACTGGATCATTTAAAAAAACAGATTAATTTGTTTCATTGCTATTTTATTTGAATAGGCAGTGGTACATAAGACCAATGCCTCTACATACAATGATTGCTTTGAAACATTCTCAAAGGGGAAGAGGTTTTTACGGGATACCTTATTATTTCATGTTTGGTTACCACAATCACTCAGATGGTGATGAAGTATGATTGTTTTGGGCCACATTACGGTGGAAAAACATTTCTACATACCACTACAATTCGGTATTTGGAAGGAACACCCAAACACCCCTTGCAAGTACCTTCAATTTAATACATCAAAAAAAGCCTCTTTGTGCTTGCAACTGGCCTGATTCTTCAGACCAGCCTTCTTGCAACTGCAACAAGGGTTTGTACATCTTGTACGTAGGCAGAGCTTTCAAGGAGAAATTAAATAGTTCCTACGTTGCACAAAAATGAAGTGCTTCAAACAAGCACATACTTTGTATGGACAGAGAAGAGATGGAATATATGTAAGACTGAGGACACAGGTGTAATGAGAAATAGATTGATTGCATAGCTGCCCAGTATTCTAAGCCATTTCTTTAGTGCGATTCAAGAGAGCACCAAACAGTATAACAAATTTGTCAATTTGTTTCATAGTCCATTCCCTTATGGCCGAGATACCCGCCACCCCCTCTCAACACAATCCCCAAGAATTGGGAAACCGGAAACAGTTCTTGAACTTTTGGAAGGCGGGAAGGGAGTCACCCTTCCCGGCCGTATTTATTAAAATATGAAACAAAAGAAAACATTAAAATAACAGTTTCATATAATGTACAATTTCATTTCCACATTACGATGTTGGCTAACCTTAACAGATCTCTAATACAAAGGTTCTCCTAGCCGAACTAACATCCTACAAAACATTTGACTTGAAATTGTACATCCTAACGTTAAGGGCCAACGGCAAGGTCGTAACCGGTGTCAGATCCCTAAACCAGAAATACCCCCCTCACTTGTGAGAGGGGCGACCGCACAGAGGCGTACCTCAAGTGCATTTACCAATTTCCCTTTGTACTTGACGGGGGCCCAAATAAACTCGACGCCATTTAACGGTCGTTCGAGGACTCGTGTGAGGTGTCTAAAAGGTAGCGTAAACCCCCTCCCGCACCCCACACAACTTACCCATCTGCCGTCGCAGATGTCCTGGCCCCGGGAAATTCCCCAGGAGGGGCCGTAGCCCCTCCTATCTAGGAAGGGGCCTTGACCACCTTTCCTTTCCTTCCGGCGGCCTCTCCTTAGACAGGACCGCCTCCCCGTTGAGGGGCCAATTGGCCACCTCCCCCGCGCGCTCCCATCCGTAATGGGTGACGCCCCCTCATAGGGATCTTCCAATTACTGCTCACCGATCATGACCTTACCGCCACAGGCCGGATAGTTGACCGGCTATCCGGACCCCCCACAAAACACTCCTACCTAAAGGTCATGCTGTAAACTCCTTAACCATGCTATGAAGTCTCTTATGAGTAATTCGTTCCCCACCCGGGACAAATGAACACCGTCCCCCAAATACATACTGTCCCCTTTAATACAACCATGCGAAACAGAATGCAGTGTACTTGAACGAAACAATCTACTCATTTTATTATTAATTTTCCTTACTGAATGATTCAGCGCAGAAACAGAAATAGCCCCCCGCCACACTTTCCGTGGGATCATATGGGACCATGCAATTGTGCACCCTGGAACTCTTCTCGCCAACCAACTTACCGTGGAAAGCATCGCCTCAAGAAGAAGTCGTCTACCAGTGGTCACCAAATCATTGCCCCCAAGATGTACTATGACTACAGACGGCGGTGACCTTGTCCGCCCTAACAAACCCTCGAAATATGATTGAAACTGGTCAATACAGAGCCCGCCCTTTACGTAAAAGGACACACTGTACCCGTATTCCCCAACCACGTGAATCATGTCACCTGCTTTGAATACGTCCGCGGCACGCCTCACGTATGAGTGGCCCACAACCCACACCTCCTTTTTCACAGCCGGTAATGTCTGACCGCTGGCCCCCCGGTGTCGGGTCGACTGGACAGTCCGCCCCGCCTCGTAGGCTTGCGCAACTGAAAACCAAACAAAAAACAAGAAGCGTGAGTACATCGTTACAGCTTCACAACATGTGCAACCGTACATACCTCTTATAACAGTTCGAGGACCAACGCCCCACACGTTTTATTTGATCAACATTCAGACCCCTGGCTGTAGCTTCCGTAGCAGCCCCTATCCGAAAGGAATGGGTCCCAAAGTCGCCGGGGTTCAAGCCCGCGGCAGAAATCGACATCGCAAGCACCCGCTGAAACTGAAACCTCGTCAGTGGGGTGGCGTCAGCGTGTCTTAACAAGGTCCCCCCCCATGCTGCCGCCCTCTGCGCTAAATATGCTTCTACGCACCCAACAGGGTACATGGCAGACCCGGGGATCCTCTGGATGATTACACAGTCCCCGATTGCATCCTGATCGGATTTGGACTTTACAAACGAGACCGTCATCGTCTCCTCTCTGACCTGAATGTGTTCCCGGCACAGTCCCCCCATCGTATCCTGCTTGTTCTTTGCCACTAATTCGCTTACCCGCATAGCCCCATGGAATGCTAATGCAAATGCGGCTCGGAACAACACTGCTTCATACTGGGATGAACATGTTACCGGTAGCACGGATAATAACAGGGCCAACCTATCCAAACCTATCGGGTGCCTATCGTCTACTCTGCGACCCTCAAGGCGTTGCCACCCCCGTAGCGCTTTCTGCACAACGAAAGACGCTGTCGGGTCCTGGATCCCATGAGCCCTTGCCATGAAGGAAATGGCAGCCCGATGCCTCTGGGCCGTAGCTACTGACTTGCCTGCGTGACGTAAAGAGAGCAGGAATCTTACTACAGACTCTTCCAGACCCCAAAGCTCCCTCCCGGCGGTACCCAAAAAGGCCCAATAGGAACGGAACGCCCCTTCATATGCCTTCCTCGTCCTGGGTGCTAAACTCTCTCCCACGAGGTCTTGTAGTTCGGGGCACCGAGAGACCAGAGAGCTTCGGGAAAGGGTGCCGCCACCGGGTCCGCTGTGGGCAGAAAACCCCAGAAGGCCTGCATACGGAAACGAGAGAGCGCATCAGCCGCTTGGTTCATCACCCCCGGCACGTGCCGCGCCCTAAACAGTACATTTAGTTGCATGCACAACAACACAATTTCCTTGAGTAGTCTCAGAATCAATTTGCAACGTGATGCCTGACTATTGATACACTCAACCACGGTCATGTTATCAGACCAGAAAACCACAGAGTGACCCCTAAACCCTTCTGGCCACGTTTTCAAGGCCACCAGAATAGGGAACAGTGCGAGAAAAGCAATGTTACCCGTCAACCCGCACTCATGCCACCATGACGGCCATTTTTGAGCCGACCATTGTGTACCCAATATGGCGCCAAAACCCACACTCCCCGCCGAGTCTGTCCATAGTCCCAACTCCTCGGAAGACACTGCTGGTTTATTCCAGACAATTCGACCATTGAAATCCGCCAGGAATGCAATCCAAATGCGCATGTCCTGGCGAACCTCTGCCGAGAGTCTCGTACGAAGATGTCCTTCCTTCAAGCCGACCATGGACTGTGCAATCGAGCGGGAAAAGGGGCGTGCCATCGGCATTACTCTTAGGGCAAAATTCAACTGACCTACCACCTGTTGCAATTGATGTAAGTTCACTTTCGTTGCACGAATACATGTCTCAAGGGATAACCTGAATTTTAACACCTTTTCTTTAGGTAAATGAAAACAACCTTCCACTGAGTCGAGCTCGATCCCCAGAAACTCGATTAAGGTCGAGGGACCCACCGTCTTACCTGGCGCCAATGGCACACCAAATTGATTCATTAGGACACAAAATTCATGTAAGGCCTGTCCACACTCAGAATCCCCGGCTGCCCCCAGAAACAGAAAGTCATCGAGATAGTGCATAACATGTTGAAAACCTGTCTTCCTCGTGAATACCCACTGCAGAAAACAACTGAATTTCTCGAAATAGGCACATGAAATCGAGCATCCCATTGGCATACATTTATCCATGTAATAGCGACCCTGAAACTGAAAACCAAGGAGACGCTGATCGTCTGGGTGTACCGGGAGCAACCGGAACGCTGACTCGATGTCCGATTTGGCCATCAGCGTCCCGGGCCCCAGGCGATTCAACATGGCAACGGCCTCATCGAAAGATGCGTACCGCACCGAACATACTTCCGGATCTATCGCGTCATTCACGGAAAGACCATGTGGGGCTGACAAATTGTGTATCAGCCGAAACTCACCCGGGTCCTTCTTGGGAACCACCCCTAGAGGAGAACACACAAAATTAGCAACTGGTGGCAAATCGAATGGACCGGCGACACGACCTCGAGTCACCTCCTTCCTAATCTTTAACTGCACCACCGCCGTGTGCTGTAAGACCGACATTTGATTCTTACAGTCCGGTACCCCCTGAAAATCCCCCACTGGGATGCGGAAACCATATGAAAACCCGTTCCGCAACACCCCAGCGGAAGCATAATCTGGGTATTCGCTGAGCCAAGGAATCATTGCCATGGTATCAATCGGGGTCGGTAAAGGCGCCCCTCGGACTATATTAGACCTGTTTGGCGCCTCCCTTACCACCGTTATCACCCGTTTTGGCTCTGCACATGGACTCAGGATGGGATGGCTGCCCGCATCCCCCACATTCATGTCTGAATTTGCATGACCCCTGGGGTCTGGTACATTTGCCCCTGTTAAAATTCCAACAGATCCCCCTTTTACCTGTGTTGCCACTCGGCTTCGTGTGGGACTCGTTACCTGTACCCGTCCGAAAGGGCGTCCCAGAGTTTTGGCGGGAGGATTCCCCCCCGTTACTCCCTACTAATGGCACCTTCAACATCCCTGTACTCTCCATTTTTTGCCAAGACACAGAGTCGTAACAGTCCCAGGATAACAACGGGTTGTGTTCCTTAGCTTTTCTAAACAGATTATCATAGCAGAACCACTGATTGCCCCCATATGCCACAGAATACTCCATAATACGTGACTGATAAATGGGTAACTCGGTCAACAACTCAGGTCTGCGCTCCCCCATGATGGAAGTAAAAATTCCCCACGCTCTGCCCCAAGTACCAATGGTCTCATCAACCTTAAAGGCGGCCATTTTAGCGCGCCAAACACTCGGATGCATAAGCTCCTTGTGACTCTTTACATGCTCGATCTCGTAATGGTCGGTAAGCAACGAAAACATGTTTACATATTTGTCCGCCCAAATCAATTCCTTGACTTCTAGTGGGACGTGCTGGGCAATCTTCTCCTTTCGAGAAGGTGCAGAGTCCCCCCCCGCAATCGGCAATGGCCGCTTACCTGAAGTAGACCCCACGCTTGTCGCCGAACTTGGGCCTGCTGTACTTCCAACCGCTGGGACCTGCGGGGGAACAGGAGATGGAGTCTTCGCAGCCTCCCTAGATTCCCGCAGTTGCCTCATCACTGCCCGGGCGTCATCAGCCGTGGCGCCCTCGCTATCGTTTCCCAACCACGCTGCCAATTGCGCCGCTAACTCGGGGGGCATATCCTCCCTGTTCGCAGGGGTGACCACCACAGGGATTGGGTTCCCCTCCTTTGGCGCCGGGGTTGGCTCCTCCGCTTCGGGAACCGGGGTCTCCCCCCCAAGTGCTCCCCTTCTGGGCCTCTTGCTCTTTCCACCGGGAATTGTTCCCTGTAAAGGCCGTTTCGGTCCTCCCTCCCCGTCCTTAGCCTCAACCTTTCTCTTCAGATCGGCTATCTCCTTCATGAGCATGCGGAGCATCTCTTCGGTACCGACCCGCTTTCCGACCTTCTTGGGCATTCTTAGACGGGATATCTGTAAGACAAAAAGAGGGATTACAACGCTCAAAATTGCTCTTCGTTCCGTCTCGAGCTCACGTGCAGCGGGGAGGTGCAGCTTCAGAGCACAGGAACAAGAGGATGCTTTGTTGGCTTCCGTTCCTTTTATCCGTCTTCAGGGTGGGCGTGAACCCGCCCCCGCCTGCCTCCAAGGGCGTGGCCGGCCGTGTTGGTGTCTAGGCCAGCCCACTCTAGGGCGGGAAAAAGGCGCGCCCCGGCTACGCCGCTTCGGGCATACCAGCCGAGACTCGCCTCCCGCCCAAGATGGCTTCCCGGGGGGATCGTGGTACTCGACCATACGTTCGGGGGGACCGATTGGTCGCCCCTTTCCATTCTTTAGTGCTGTAAAAGGAAGAGCCAAATTCCAAAATAGATCAATGATCTTTCAGAAATTTCCCAAGGGGAATACCAAGCCGAGTGTTAAAACTCCATTTACTCACATGTTTTGAGCAGCAAACTCTGTAATGCTATTAAAGTGCAATATCCAAGGGAACACTGACTCTGTCAAAGATGATCCAAAAGGAATTGATGAAAAGTCCCAACTACAAACAACAGAATCAAAATAGTCTGAGGGGACACCCGGATTTGAACTAGGGACCACTTGATCTGCAGTCAAATGCTCTACCACTGAGCTATATCCCCAGCTTTTCAGTAAAATCAGAATGACATACTATCAGTACATCATGAAAGAGTGAGAGGATCATGCTAAGTTGTGCCGGAAAGTACAGGCTTGAAACTGTGGAACAGGAGAAGTAGTCCTTAATATTATTTATTAAAGTAAAACCGGATCATTTAAAAAACAGATTAATTTTTTCATTGCTATTTTATTTGAATAGGCCGTGGTACATAAGACCAATGCCTCTAAATACAATGATTGTTTTGAAACATTCTTGAAGGGGAAGAGGTTTTTACGTGACACATTATCATTTGATGATTGGTTACCACAATCACCGAGATGGTGGTGAAGTATGATTGTTTTTTGGCCAAATTACGATGGAAAAACATTTCTACATACCACTACAATTCGGTATTTGGAAAGAACACCCAAACACCCCTTTCAAGTACCTTCAATTTAATACATCAAAAAAAGCCACTTTGTGCTTGCAACTGGCCTGATTCTTCAGACCAGCCTTCTTGCAACTGCAACGAGGGTTTGTACATCTTGCACGTAGGCAGAGCTTTCAAGGAGAAATTAAATAGTTCCTAAGTTGCACAAAAATGAAGTGCTTCAAACAAACACATACTTTGTATGGACAGAGAAGAGATGGAATATATGTAAGACTGAGGACACAGGTGTAATGAGAAATAGATTGATTGCATAGCTGCCCAGTATTCTAAGCCATTTCTTTAGTGCGATTCAAGAGAGCACCAAACAGTATAACAAATTTGTCAATTGGTTTCATAGTCCATTCCCTTTGTTTGGAGCTGTGAAAGGTAGAGCCGAATTCCAAAATAGATCAATGATGTTTCAGAAATTTCCCACAGGGAATACCAAGCCCAGTGTAAAAAATGCAGTTACTCACAAGTTTTAATCAGCAACACTGTAATGTTATTAAAGTGTAACATCCAAGGGAACACTGACTCTGTCAAAGATGATCCAAATGTAATTCATGAAAATTCCCAACTACAAACAGCAGATTCGAAATAGTATGAGGGGATACCCGGATTTGAACCAGGGACCTCTTGATCTGCAGTCAAATGCTCTACCACTGAGCTATATCCCCAGCTGTCAGCCAAGATCAGAATGACAATATATCAGTACATCATGAAAGAGTGAGAGGATCATGCTAAGTTGTGCCGGAAAGTACAACCTTGAAACTGTGGAACTGTAGAAGTAGTTCTTAATATTATTTAATAAAGGAAAAATGGATCATTAAAAAAAATATGTATTTGTTTGATTGGTATTTTATTTGAATAGGCAGTGGTACATAGGACCAATGCCTGCACTTAAAATGTTTGTTTTGAAACATTCTCAAAGGGGAAGAGGTTTTTACGGGATACCTTATTGTTTCATGTTTGGTTACCACAATCACTCAGATGGTGATGAAGTATGATTGTTTTGGACCACATTACGGTGGAAAAACATTTCTACATACCACTACAATTCGGTATTTGGAAGGTACACCCAAACACCCCTTTCACGGACCTTCGATTTAAAACATCAGAAAAAGCCACTTTGTGCTTGCAAATGGCCTGATTCTTCAGGCCAGCCTTCTTGCAACTGCAACAATGGTTCGTACATCTTGCACGTAGGCAGAGCATTTAAGGAGAAATTAAATAGTTCCTACGTTGCACAAAAATGAAGTGCTTCAAACAAGCACATACTTTTAATGCACAGGGAAAAGGTGGAATATATGTAAGACTGAGGACACAGGTGAAATGAGAAATAGACTGACTGCATCGCTGCACAGTATTCTAAGCCATTTCTTTAGTGCGATTCAAGAAAGCACCAAACAGTATAAAAAATTTGTCAATTTGTTTCATAGTCCATTCCCTTTCTTTAGGTCTGTAAAAGGAAGAGCCAAATTCCCAAAAAGATCAATGATCTTTCAGAAAGTTCCCAAAGGGAACACCAAGCCGAGTGTTAAAACTGCATTTACTCACAGGTTTTGAGCAGCAAACTCTGTAATGCTATTAAAGTGCAATATCCAAGGGAACACTGACTCTGTCAAAGATGATCCAAAAGGAATTGATGAAAAGTCCCAACTACAAACAACAGAATCAAAATAGTCTGAGGGGACACCTGGATTTGAACCAGGGACCTCTTGATCTGCAGTCAAATGCTCTACCACTGAGCTATATCCCCCGCTTTTCAGAAAAATTAGAATGACATAATATCAGTACATCATGAAAGAGTGAGAGGATCATGCTAAGTTGTGCCGGAAAGTACAGGCTTGAAACTGTGGAACAGGAGAAGTAGTCCTTAATATTATTTATTAAAGTAAAACTGGATCATTTAAAAAACAGATTAATTTGTTTCATTGCTATTTTATTTGAATAGGCAGTGGTACATAAGACCAATGCCTCTACATACAATGATTGCTTTGAAACATTCTTAAAGTGGAAGAGGTTTTTACGTGACACATTATCATTTGATGATTGGTTACCACAATCACCGAGATGGTGGTGAAGTATGATTGTTTTTTGGCCAAAATACGATGGAAAAACATTTCTACATACCACTACAATTCGGTATTTGGAAGGAACACCCAAACACCCCTTTCAAGTACCTTCAATTTAATACATCAAAAAAAGGCACTTTGTGCTTGCAACTGGCCTGATTCTTCAGACCAGCCTTCTTGCAACTGCAACGAGGGTTTGTACATCTTGCACGTAGGCAGAGCTTTCAAGGAGAAATTAAATAGTTCCTAAGTTGCACAAAAATGAAGTGCTTCAAACAAACACATACTTTGTATGGACAGAGAAGAGATGGAATATATGTATGACTGAGGACACAGGTGTAATGAGAAATAGATTGATTGCATAGCTGCCCAGTATTCTAAGCCATTTCTTTAGTGCGATTCAAGAGAGCACCAAACAGTATAACAAATTTGTCAATTGGTTTCATAGTCCATTCCCTTTGTTTAGAGCTGTGAAAGGTAGAGCCGAATTCCAAAATAGATCAATGATGTTTCAGAAATTTCCCATAGGGAATACCAAGCCCAGTGTAAAAAATGCAGTTACTCACAAGTTTTAATCAGCAACACTGTAATGGTATTAAAGTGTAACATCCAAGGGAACACTGACTCTGCCAAAGATGATCCAAATGGGATTCATGAAAATTCCCAACTACAAACAGCAGATTCAAAATAGTATGAGGGGACACCCGGATTTGAACCAGGGACCTCTTGATCTGCAGTCAAATGCTCTACCACTGAGCTATATCCGAAGCTGTCAGCCAAGATCAGAATGACAATATATCAGTACATCATGAAAGAGTGAGAGGATCATGCTAAGTTGTGCCGGAAAGTACAACCTTGAAACTGTGGAACTGTAGAAGTAGTTCTTAATATTATTTATTAAAGGAAAAATGGATCATTAAAAAAAATATATGTATTTGTTTGATTGGTATTTTATTTGAATAGGCAGTGGTACATAGGACCAATGCCTGCACTTAAAATGTTTGCTTTGAAACTTTCTCAAAGGGGAAGAGGTTTTTACGGGATACCTTATTGTTTCATGTTTGGTTACCACAATCACTCAGATGGTGATGAAGTATGATTGTTTTGGGCCACATTACGGTGGAAAAACATTTCTACATACCACTAGAATTCGGTATTTGGAAGGTACACCCAAACACCCCTTTCACGGACCTTCGATTTAAAACATCAGAAAAAGCCACTTTGTGCTTGCAAATGGCCTGATTCTTCAGGCCAGTCTTCTTGCAACTGCAACAATGGTTCGTACATCTTGCACGTAGGCAGAGCATTTAAGGAGAAATTAAATAGTTCCTACGTTGCACAAAAATGAAGTGCTTCAAACAAGCACATACTTTTAATGCACAGGGAAAAGGTGGAATATATGTAAGACTGAGGACACAGGTGAAATGAGAAATAGACTGACTGCATCGCTGCACAGTATTCTAAGCCATTTCTTTAGTGCGATTCAAGAAAGCACCAAACAGTATAACAAATTTGTCAATTTGTTTCATAGTCCATTCCCTTTCTTTAGGTCTGTAAAAGGAAGAGCCAAATTCCCAAAAAGATCAATGATCTTTCAGAAAGTTCCCAAAGGGAACACCAAGCCGAGTGTTAAAACTGCATTTACTCACAGGTTTTGAGCAGCAAACTCTGTAATGCTATTAAAGTGCAATATCCAAGGGAACACTGACTCTGTCAAAGATGATCCAAAAGGAATTGATGAAAAGTCCCAACTACAAACAACAGAATCAAAATAGTCTGAGGGGACACCTGGATTTGAACCAGGGACCTCTTGATCTGCAGTCAAATGCTCTACCACTGAGCTATATCCCCAGCTTTTCAGAAAAATTAGAATGACATAATATCAGTACATCATGAAAGAGTGAGAGGATCATGCTAAGTTGTGCCGGAAAGTACAGGCTTGAAACTGTGGAACAGGAGAAGTAGTCCTTAATATTATTTATTAAAGTAAAACTGGATCATTTAAAAAACAGATTAATTTGTTTCATTGCTATTTTATTTGAATAGGCAGTGGTACATAAGACCAATGCCTCTACATACAATGATTGCTTTGAAACATTCTTAAAGTGGAAGAGGTTTTTACGTGACACATTATCATTTGATGATTGGTTACCACAATCACCGAGATGGTGGTGAAGTATGATTGTTTTTTGGCCAAATTACGATGGAAAAACATTTCTACATACCACTACAATTCGGTATTTGGAAGGAACACCCAAACACCCCTTTCAAGTACCTTCAATTTAATACATCAAAAAAAGGCACTTTGTGCTTGCAACTGGCCTGATTCTTCAGACCAGCCTTCTTGCAACTGCAACGAGGGTTTGTACATCTTGCACGTAGGCAGAGCTTTCAAGGAGAAATTAAATAGTTCCTAAGTTGCACAAAAATGAAGTGCTTCAAACAAACACATACTTTGTATGGACAGAGAAGAGATGGAATATATGTATGACTGAGGACACAGGTGTAATGAGAAATAGATTGATTGCATAGCTGCCCAGTATTCTAAGCCATTTCTTTAGTGCGATTCAAGAGAGCACCAAACAGTATAACAAATTTGTCAATTGGTTTCATAGTCCATTCCCTTTGTTTAGAGCTGTGAAAGGTAGAGCCGAATTCCAAAATAGATCAATGATGTTTCAGAAATTTCCCATAGGGAATACCAAGCCCAGTGTAAAAAATGCAGTTACTCACAAGTTTTAATCAGCAACACTGTAATGTTATTAAAGTGTAACATCCAAGGAAACACTGACTATGTCAAAGATGATCCAAATGGGATTCATGAAAATTCCCAACTACAAACAGCAGATTCAAAATAGTATGAGGGGATACCCGGATCTGAACCAGGGTCCTCTTGATCTGCAGTCAAATGCTCTACCACTGAGCTATATCCCCAACTGTCATGCAAGATCAGAATGACAATATATCAGTACATCATGAAAGAGTGAGAGGATCATGCTAAGTTGTGCCGGAAAGTACAACCTTGAAACTGTGGAACTGTAGAAGTAGTTCTTAATATTATTTATTAAAGGAAAAATGGATCATTAAAAAAAAATATGTATTTGTTTGATTGGTATTTTATTTGAATAGGCAGTGGTACATAGGACCAATGCCTGCACTTAAAATGTTTGTTTTGAAACATTCTCGAAGGGGAAGAGGGTTTTACGGGATACTTTATTATTTCATGTTTGGTTACCACAATCAATCAGATGGTGATGAAGTATGATTGTTTTGGGCCACATTACGGTGGAAAAACATTTCTACATACCAATACAATTCGGTATTTGGAAGGAACACCCAAACACCCCTTGCAAGTACCTTCAATTTAATACATCAAAAAAAGCCTCTTTGTGCTTGCAACTGGCCTGATTCTTCAGACCAGCCTTCTTGCAACTGCAACAAGGGTTTGTACATCTTGTACGTAGGCAGAGCTTTCAAGGAGAAATTAAATAGTTCCTAAGTTGCACAAAAATGAAGTGCTTCAAACAAACACATACTTTGTATGGACAGAGAAGAGATGGAATATATGTAAGACTGAGGACACAGGTGTAATGAGAAATAGATTGATTGCATAGCTGCCCAGTATTCTAAGCCATTTCTTTAGTGCGATTCAAGAGAGCACCAAACAGTATAACACATTTGTCAATTGGTTTCATAGTCCATTCCCTTTGTTTAGAGCTGTGAAAGGTAGAGCCGAATTCCAAAATAGATCAATGATGTTTCAGAAATTTCCCATAGGGAATACCAAGCCCAGTGTAAAAAATGCAGTTACTCACAAGTTTTAATCAGCAACACTGTAATGGTATTAAAGTGTAACATCCAAGGGAACACTGACTCTGCCAAAGATGATCCAAATGGGATTCATGAAAATTCCCAACTACAAACAGCAGATTCAAAATAGTATGAGGGGACACCCGGATTTGAACCAGGGACCTCTTGATCTGCAGTCAAATGCTCTACCACTGAGCTATATCCCAAGCTGTCAGCCAAGATCAGAATGACAATATATCAGTACATCATGAAAGAGTGAGAGGATCATGCTAAGTTGTGCCGGAAAGTACAACCTTGAAACTGTGGAACTGTAGAAGTAGTTCTTAATATTATTTATTAAAGGAAAAATGGATCATTAAAAAAAATATATGTATTTGTTTGATTGGTATTTTATTTGAATAGGCAGTGGTACATAGGACCAATGCCTGCACTTAAAATGTTTGTTTTGAAACATTCTCAAAGGGGAAGAGGTTTTTACGGGATACCTTATTGTTTCATGTTTGGTTACCACAATCACTCAGATGGTGATGAAGTATGATTGTTTTGGGCCACATTACGGTGGAAAAACATTTCTACATACCACTAGAATTCGGTATTTGGAAGGTACACCCAAACACCCCTTTCACGGACCTTCGATTTAAAACATCAGAAAAAGCCACTTTGTGCTTGCAAATGGCCTGATTCTTCAGGCCAGCCTTCTTGCAACTGCAACAATGGTTCGTACATCTTGCACGTAGGCAGAGCATTTAAGGAGAAATTAAATAGTTCCTACGTTGCACAAAAATGAAGTGCTTCAAACAAGCACATACTTTTAATGCACAGGGAAAAGGTGGAATATATGTAAGACTGAGGACACAGGTGAAATGAGAAATAGACTGACTGCATCGCTGCACAGTATTCTAAGCCATTTCTTTAGTGCGATTCAAGAAAGCACCAAACAGTATAACAAATTTGTCAATTTGTTTCATAGTCCATTCCCTTTCTTTAGGTCTGTAAAAGGAAGAGCCAAATTCCCAAAAAGATCAATGATCTTTCAGAAAGTTCCCAAAGGGAACACCAAGCCGAGTGTTAAAACTGCATTTACTCACAGGTTTTGAGCAGCAAACTCTGTAATGCTATTAAAGTGCAATATCCAAGGGAACACTGACTCTGTCAAAGATGATCCAAAAGGAATTGATGAAAAGTCCCAACTACAAACAACAGAATCAAAATAGTCTGAGGGGACACCTGGATTTGAACCAGGGACCTCTTGATCTGCAGTCAAATGCTCTACCACTGAGCTATATCTCCAGCTTTTCAGAAAAATTAGAATGACATAATATCAGTACATCATGAAAGAGTGAGAGGATCATGCTAAGTTGTGCCGGAAAGTACAGGCTTGAAACTGTGGAACAGGAGAAGTAGTCCTTAATATTATTTATTAAAGTAAAACTGGATCATTTAAAAAACAGATTAATTTGTTTCATTGCTATTTTATTTGAATAGGCAGTGGTACATAAGACCAATGCCTCTACATACAATGATTGCTTTGAAACATTCTTAAAGTGGAAGAGGTTTTTACGTGACACATTATCATTTGATGATTGGTTACCACAATCACCGAGATGGTGGTGAAGTATGATTGTTTTTTGGCCAAATTACGATGGAAAAACATTTCTACATACCACTACAATTCGGTATTTGGAAGGAACACCCAAACACCCCTTTCAAGTACCTTCAATTTAATACATCAAAAAAAGGCACTTTGTGCTTGCAACTGGCCTGATTCTTCAGACCAGCCTTCTTGCAACTGCAACGAGGGTTTGTACATCTTGCACGTAGGCAGAGCTTTCAAGGAGAAATTAAATAGTTCCTAAGTTGCACAAAAATGAAGTGCTTCAAACAAACACATACTTTGTATGGACAGAGAAGAGATGGAATATATGTATGACTGAGGACACAGGTGTAATGAGAAATAGATTGATTGCATAGCTGCCCAGTATTCTAAGCCATTTCTTTAGTGCGATTCAAGAGAGCACCAAACAGTATAACAAATTTGTCAATTGGTTTCATAGTCCATTCCCTTTGTTTAGAGCTGTGAAAGGTAGAGCCGAATTCCAAAATAGATCAATGATGTTTCAGAAATTTCCCATAGGGAATACCAAGCCCAGTGTAAAAAATGCAGTTACTCACAAGTTTTAATCAGCAACACTGTAATGTTATTAAAGTGTAACATCCAAGGAAACACTGACTATGTCAAAGATGATCCAAATGGGATTCATGAAAATTCCCAACTACAAACAGCAGATTCAAAATAGTATGAGGGGATACCCGGATCTGAACCAGGGTCCTCTTGATCTGCAGTCAAATGCTCTACCACTGAGCTATATCCCCAACTGTCATGCAAGATCAGAATGACAATATATCAGTACATCATGAAAGAGTGAGAGGATCATGCTAAGTTGTGCCGGAAAGTACAACCTTGAAACTGTGGAACTGTAGAAGTAGTTCTTAATATTATTTATTAAAGGAAAAATGGATCATTAAAAAAAAATATGTATTTGTTTGATTGGTATTTTATTTGAATAGGCAGTGGTACATAGGACCAATGCCTGCACTTAAAATGTTTGTTTTGAAACATTCTCGAAGGGGAAGAGGGTTTTACGGGATACTTTATTATTTCATGTTTGGTTACCACAATCAATCAGATGGTGATGAAGTATGATTGTTTTGGGCCACATTACGGTGGAAAAACATTTCTACATACCAATACAATTCGGTATTTGGAAGGAACACCCAAACACCCCTTGCAAGTACCTTCAATTTAATACATCAAAAAAAGCCTCTTTGTGCTTGCAACTGGCCTGATTCTTCAGACCAGCCTTCTTGCAACTGCAACAAGGGTTTGTACATCTTGTACGTAGGCAGAGCTTTCAAGGAGAAATTAAATAGTTCCTAAGTTGCACAAAAATGAAGTGCTTCAAACAAACACATACTTTGTATGGACAGAGAAGAGATGGAATATATGTAAGACTGAGGACACAGGTGTAATGAGAAATAGATTGATTGCATAGCTGCCCAGTATTCTAAGCCATTTCTTTAGTGCGATTCAAGAGAGCACCAAACAGTATAACAAATTTGTCAATTGGTTTCATAGTCTATTCCCTTTGTTTAGAGCTGTGAAAGGTAGAGCCGAATTCCAAAATAGATCAATGATGTTTCAGAAATTTCCCATAGGGAATACCAAGCCCAGTGTAAAAAATGCAGTTACTCACAAGTTTTAATCAGCAACACTGTAATGGTATTAAAGTGTAACATCCAAGGGAACACTGACTCTGCCAAAGATGATCCAAATGGGATTCATGAAAATTCCCAACTACAAACAGCAGATTCAAAATAGTATGAGGGGACACCCGGATTTGAACCAGGGACCTCTTGATCTGCAGTCAAATGCTCTACCACTGAGCTATATCCCAAGCTGTCAGCCAAGATCAGAATGACAATATATCAGTACATCATGAAAGAGTGAGAGGATCATGCTAAGTTGTGCCGGAAAGTACAACCTTGAAACTGTGGAACTGTAGAAGTAGTTCTTAATATTATTTATTAAAGGAAAAATGGATCATTAAAAAAAATATATGTATTTGTTTGATTGGTATTTTATTTGAATAGGCAGTGGTACATAGGACCAATGCCTGCACTTAAAATGTTTGTTTTGAAACATTCTCAAAGGGGAAGAGGTTTTTACGGGATACCTTATTGTTTCATGTTTGGTTACCACAATCACTCAGATGGTGATGAAGTATGATTGTTTTGGGCCACATTACGGTGGAAAAACATTTCTACATACCACTAGAATTCGGTATTTGGAAGGTACACCCAAACACCCCTTTCACGGACCTTCGATTTAAAACATCAGAAAAAGCCACTTTGTGCTTGCAAATGGCCTGATTCTTCAGGCCAGCCTTCTTGCAACTGCAACAATGGTTCGTACATCTTGCACGTAGGCAGAGCATTTAAGGAGAAATTAAATAGTTCCTACGTTGCACAAAAATGAAGTGCTTCAAACAAGCACATACTTTTAATGCACAGGGAAAAGGTGGAATATATGTAAGACTGAGGACACAGGTGAAATGAGAAATAGACTGACTGCATCGCTGCACAGTATTCTAAGCCATTTCTTTAGTGCGATTCAAGAAAGCACCAAACAGTATAACAAATTTGTCAATTTGTTTCATAGTCCATTCCCTTTCTTTAGGTCTGTAAAAGGAAGAGCCAAATTCCCAAAAAGATCAATGATCTTTCAGAAAGTTCCCAAAGGGAACACCAAGCCGAGTGTTAAAACTGCATTTACTCACAGGTTTTGAGCAGCAAACTCTGTAATGCTATTAAAGTGCAATATCCAAGGGAACACTGACTCTGTCAAAGATGATCCAAAAGGAATTGATGAAAAGTCCCAACTACAAACAACAGAATCAAAATAGTCTGAGGGGACACCTGGATTTGAACCAGGGACCTCTTGATCTGCAGTCAAATGCTCTACCACTGAGCTATATCTCCAGCTTTTCAGAAAAATTAGAATGACATAATATCAGTACATCATGAAAGAGTGAGAGGATCATGCTAAGTTGTGCCGGAAAGTACAGGCTTGAAACTGTGGAACAGGAGAAGTAGTCCTTAATATTATTTATTAAAGTAAAACTGGATCATTTAAAAAACAGATTAATTTGTTTCATTGCTATTTTATTTGAATAGGCAGTGGTACATAAGACCAATGCCTCTACATACAATGATTGCTTTGAAACATTCTTAAAGTGGAAGAGGTTTTTACGTGACACATTATCATTTGATGATTGGTTACCACAATCACCGAGATGGTGGTGAAGTATGATTGTTTTTTGGCCAAATTACGATGGAAAAACATTTCTACATACCACTACAATTCGGTATTTGGAAGGAACACCCAAACACCCCTTTCAAGTACCTTCAATTTAATACATCAAAAAAAGGCACTTTGTGCTTGCAACTGGCCTGATTCTTCAGACCAGCCTTCTTGCAACTGCAACGAGGGTTTGTACATCTTGCACGTAGGCAGAGCTTTCAAGGAGAAATTAAATAGTTCCTAAGTTGCACAAAAATGAAGTGCTTCAAACAAACACATACTTTGTATGGACAGAGAAGAGATGGAATATATGTATGACTGAGGACACAGGTGTAATGAGAAATAGATTGATTGCATAGCTGCCCAGTATTCTAAGCCATTTCTTTAGTGCGATTCAAGAGAGCACCAAACAGTATAACAAATTTGTCAATTGGTTTCATAGTCCATTCCCTTTGTTTAGAGCTGTGAAAGGTAGAGCCGAATTCCAAAATAGATCAATGATGTTTCAGAAATTTCCCATAGGGAATACCAAGCCCAGTGTAAAAAATGCAGTTACTCACAAGTTTTAATCAGCAACACTGTAATGTTATTAAAGTGTAACATCCAAGGAAACACTGACTATGTCAAAGATGATCCAAATGGGATTCATGAAAATTCCCAACTACAAACAGCAGATTCAAAATAGTATGAGGGGATACCCGGATCTGAACCAGGGTCCTCTTGATCTGCAGTCAAATGCTCTACCACTGAGCTATATCCCCAACTGTCATGCAAGATCAGAATGACAATATATCAGTACATCATGAAAGAGTGAGAGGATCATGCTAAGTTGTGCCGGAAAGTACAACCTTGAAACTGTGGAACTGTAGAAGTAGTTCTTAATATTATTTATTAAAGGAAAAATGGATCATTAAAAAAAAATATGTATTTGTTTGATTGGTATTTTATTTGAATAGGCAGTGGTACATAGGACCAATGCCTGCACTTAAAATGTTTGTTTTGAAACATTCTCGAAGGGGAAGAGGGTTTTACGGGATACTTTATTATTTCATGTTTGGTTACCACAATCAATCAGATGGTGATGAAGTATGATTGTTTTGGGCCACATTACGGTGGAAAAACATTTCTACATACCAATACAATTCGGTATTTGGAAGGAACACCCAAACACCCCTTGCAAGTACCTTCAATTTAATACATCAAAAAAAGCCTCTTTGTGCTTGCAACTGGCCTGATTCTTCAGACCAGCCTTCTTGCAACTGCAACAAGGGTTTGTACATCTTGTACGTAGGCAGAGCTTTCAAGGAGAAATTAAATAGTTCCTAAGTTGCACAAAAATGAAGTGCTTCAAACAAACACATACTTTGTATGGACAGAGAAGAGATGGAATATATGTAAGACTGAGGACACAGGTGTAATGAGAAATAGATTGATTGCATAGCTGCCCAGTATTCTAAGCCATTTCTTTAGTGCGATTCAAGAGAGCACCAAACAGTATAACAAATTTGTCAATTGGTTTCATAGTCTATTCCCTTTGTTTAGAGCTGTGAAAGGTAGAGCCGAATTCCAAAATAGATCAATGATGTTTCAGAAATTTCCCATAGGGAATACCAAGCCCAGTGTAAAAAATGCAGTTACTCACAAGTTTTAATCAGCAACACTGTAATGGTATTAAAGTGTAACATCCAAGGGAACACTGACTCTGCCAAAGATGATCCAAATGGGATTCATGAAAATTCCCAACTACAAACAGCAGATTCAAAATAGTATGAGGGGACACCCGGATTTGAACCAGGGACCTCTTGATCTGCAGTCAAATGCTCTACCACTGAGCTATATCCCAAGCTGTCAGCCAAGATCAGAATGACAATATATCAGTACATCATGAAAGAGTGAGAGGATCATGCTAAGTTGTGCCGGAAAGTACAACCTTGAAACTGTGGAACTGTAGAAGTAGTTCTTAATATTATTTATTAAAGGAAAAATGGATCATTAAAAAAAATATATGTATTTGTTTGATTGGTATTTTATTTGAATAGGCAGTGGTACATAGGACCAATGCCTGCACTTAAAATGTTTGTTTTGAAACATTCTCAAAGGGGAAGAGGTTTTTACGGGATACCTTATTGTTTCATGTTTGGTTACCACAATCACTCAGATGGTGATGAAGTATGATTGTTTTGGGCCACATTACGGTGGAAAAACATTTCTACATACCACTACAATTCGGTATTTGGAAGGTACACCCAAACACCCCTTTCACGGACCTTCGATTTAAAACATCAGAAAAAGCCACTTTGTGCTTGCAAATGGCCTGATTCTTCAGGCCAGCCTTCTTGCAACTGCAACAATGGTTCGTACATCTTGCACGTAGGCAGAGCATTTAAGGAGAAATTAAATAGTTCCTACGTTGCACAAAAATGAAGTGCTTCAAACAAGCACATACTTTTAATGCACAGGGAAAAGGTGGAATATATGTAAGACTGAGGACACAGGTGAAATGAGAAATAGACTGACTGCATCGCTGCACAGTATTCTAAGCCATTTCTTTAGTGCGATTCAAGAAAGCACCAAACAGTATAACAAATTTGTCAATTTGTTTCATAGTCCATTCCCTTTCTTTAGGTCTGTAAAAGGAAGAGCCAAATTCCCAAAAAGATCAATGATCTTTCAGAAAGTTCCCAAAGGGAACACCAAGCCGAGTGTTAAAACTGCATTTACTCACAGGTTTTGAGCAGCAAACTCTGTAATGCTATTAAAGTGCAATATCCAAGGGAACACTGACTCTGTCAAAGATGATCCAAAAGGAATTGATGAAAAGTCCCAACTACAAACAACAGAATCAAAATAGTCTGAGGGGACACCTGGATTTGAACCAGGGACCTCTTGATCTGCAGTCAAATGCTCTACCACTGAGCTATATCCCCAGCTTTTCAGAAAAATTAGAATGACATAATATCAGTACATCATGAAAGAGTGAGAGGATCATGCTAAGTTGTGCCGGAAAGTACAGGCTTGAAACTGTGGAACAGGAGAAGTAGTCCTTAATATTATTTATTAAAGTAAAACTGGATCATTTAAAAAACAGATTAATTTGTTTCATTGCTATTTTATTTGAATAGGCAGTGGTACATAAGACCAATGCCTCTACATACAATGATTGTTTTGAAACATTCTTAAAGCGGAAGAGGTTTTTACATGACACATTATCATTTGATGATTGGTTACCACAATCACCGAGATGGTGGTGAAGTATGAATGTTTTTTGGCCAAATTACAGAGGAAAAACATTTCTACATACCACTACAATTCGGTATTTGGAAGGAACACCCAAACACCCCTTTCAAATACCTTCGATTTAATACATCAAAAAAAGCCACTTTGTGCTTGCAACTGGCCTGATTCTTCAGACCAGCCTTCTTGCAACTGCAATGAGGGTTTGTACATCTTGCACGTAGGCAGAGCTTTCAAGGAGAAATTAAATAGTTCCTACGTTGCACAAAAATGAAGTGCTTCAAACAAGCACATACTTTTAATGCACAGGGAAAAGGTGGAATATATGTAAGACTGAGGACACAGGTGAAATGAGAAATAGACTGACTGCATCGCTGCACAGTATTCTAAGCCATTTCTTTAGTGCGATTCAAGAAAGCATCAAACAGTATAACAAATTTGTCAATTTGTTTCATAGTCCATTCCCTTTCTTTAGTGCTGTAAAAGGAAGAGCCAAATTCCAAAATAGATCAATGATCTTTCAGAAATTTCCCAAGGGGAATACCAAGCCGAGTGTTAAAACTCCATTTACTCACATGTTTTGAGCAGCAAACTCTGTAATGCTATTAAAGTGCAATATCCAAGGGAACACTGACTCTGTCAAAGATGATCCAAAAGGAATTGATGAAAAGTCCCAACTACAAACAACAGAATCAAAATAGTCTGAGGGGACACCCGGATTTGAACCAGGGACCTCTTGATCTGCAGTCAAATGCTCTACCACTGAGCTATATCCCCAAGTTTTCAGTAAAATCAGAATGACATAATATCAGTACATCATGAAAGAGTGAGAGGATCATGCTAAGTTGTGCCGGAAAGTACAGGCTTGAAACTGTGGAACAGGAGAAGTAGTCGTTAATATTATTTATTAAAGGAAAGCTGTATCATTTAAAAAACGGATTACTTTGTTTCATTGCTATTTTATTTGAATAGGCAGTGGTACATAAGACCAATGCCTCTACATACAATGATTGTTTTGAAACATTCTTAAAGGGGAAGAGGTTTTTACGTGACACATTATCATTTGATGATTGGTTACCACAATCACCGAGATGGTGGTGAAGTATGATTGTTTTTTGGCCAAATTACGATGGAAAAACATTTCTACATACCACTACAATTCGGTATTTGGAAGGAACACCCAAACACCCCTTTCAAGTACCTTTGATTTAATACATCAAAAAAAGCCACTTTGTGCTTGCAACTGGCCTGATTCTTCAGACCAGCCTTCTTGCAACTGCAACGAGGGTTTGTACATCTTGCACGTAGGCAGAGCTTTCAAGGAGAAATTAAATAGTTCCTAAGTTGCACAAAAATGAAGTGCTTCAAACAAACACATACTTTGTATGGACAGAGAAGAAATGGAATATATGTAAGACTGAGGACACAGGTGTAATGAGAAATAGATTGATTGCATAGCTACCCAGTATTCTAAGCCATTTCTTTAGTGCGATTCAAGAGAGCACCAAACAGTATAACAAATTTGTCAATTGGTTTCATAGTCCATTCCCTTTGTTTAGAGCTGTGAAAGGTAGAGCCGAATTCCAAAATAGATCAATGATGTTTCAGAAATTTCCCATAGGGAAAACCAAGCCCAGTGTAAAAAATGCAGTTACTCACAAGTTTTAATCAGCAACACTGTAATGGTATTAAAGTGTAACATCCAAGGGAACACTGACTCTGTCAAAGATGATCCAAATGGGATTCATGAAAATTCCCAACTACAAACAGCAGATTCAAAATAGTATGAGGGGACACCCGGATTTGAACCAGGGACCTCTTGATCTGCAGTCAAATGCTCTACCACTGAGTTATATCCCCAGCTGTCAGCCAAGATCAGAATGACAATATATCAGTACATCATGAAAGAGTGAGAGGATCATGCTAAGTTGTGCCGGAAAGTACAGGCTTGAAACTGTGGAACAGGAGAAGTAGTCCTTAATATTATTTATTAAAGTAAAACTGGATCATTTAAAAAACAGATTAATTTGTTTCATTGCTATTTTATTTGAATAGGCAGTGGTACATAAGACCAATGCCTCTACATACAATGATTGCTTTGAAACATTCTTAAAGTGGAAGAGGTTTTTACGTGACACATTATCATTTGATGATTGGTTACCACAATCACCGAGATGGTGGTGAAGTATGATTGTTTTTTGGCCAAATTACGATGGAAAAACATTTCTACATACCACTACAATTCGGTATTTGGAAGGAACACCCAAACACCCCTTTCAAGTACCTTCAATTTAATACATCAAAAAAAGGCACTTTGTGCTTGCAACTGGCCTGATTCTTCAGACCAGCCTTCTTGCAACTGCAACGAGGGTTTGTACATCTTGCACGTAGGCAGAGCTTTCAAGGAGAAATTAAATAGTTCCTAAGTTGCACAAAAATGAAGTGCTTCAAACAAACACATACTTTGTATGGACAGAGAAGAGATGGAATATATGTATGACTGAGGACACAGGTGTAATGAGAAATAGATTGATTGCATAGCTGCCCAGTATTCTAAGCCATTTCTTTAGTGCGATTCAAGAGAGCACCAAACAGTATAACAAATTTGTCAATTGGTTTCATAGTCCATTCCCTTTGTTTAGAGCTGTGAAAGGTAGAGCCGAATTCCAAAATAGATCAATGATGTTTCAGAAATTTCCCATAGGGAATACCAAGCCCAGTGTAAAAAATGCAGTTACTCACAAGTTTTAATCAGCAACACTGTAATGTTATTAAAGTGTAACATCCAAGGAAACACTGACTATGTCAAAGATGATCCAAATGGGATTCATGAAAATTCCCAACTACAAACAGCAGATTCAAAATAGTATGAGGGGATACCCGGATCTGAACCAGGGTCCTCTTGATCTGCAGTCAAATGCTCTACCACTGAGCTATATCCCCAACTGTCATGCAAGATCAGAATGACAATATATCAGTACATCATGAAAGAGTGAGAGGATCATGCTAAGTTGTGCCGGAAAGTACAACCTTGAAACTGTGGAACTGTAGAAGTAGTTCTTAATATTATTTATTAAAGGAAAAATGGATCATTAAAAAAAAATATGTATTTGTTTGATTGGTATTTTATTTGAATAGGCAGTGGTACATAGGACCAATGCCTGCACTTAAAATGTTTGTTTTGAAACATTCTCGAAGGGGAAGAGGGTTTTACGGGATACTTTATTATTTCATGTATGGTTACCACAATCAATCAGATGGTGATGAAGTATGATTGTTTTGGGCCACATTACGGTGGAAAAACATTTCTACATACCAATACAATTCGGTATTTGGAAGGAACACCCAAACACCCCTTGCAAGTACCTTCAATTTAATACATCAAAAAAAGCCTCTTTGTGCTTGCAACTGGCCTGATTCTTCAGACCAGCCTTCTTGCAACTGCAACAAGGGTTTGTACATCTTGTACGTAGGCAGAGCTTTCAAGGAGAAATTAAATAGTTCCTAAGTTGCACAAAAATGAAGTGCTTCAAACAAACACATACTTTGTATGGACAGAGAAGAGATGGAATATATGTAAGACTGAGGACACAGGTGTAATGAGAAATAGATTGATTGCATAGCTGCCCAGTATTCTAAGCCATTTCTTTAGTGCGATTCAAGAGAGCACCAAACAGTATAACAAATTTGTCAATTGGTTTCATAGTCCATTCCCTTTGTTTAGAGCTGTGAAAGGTAGAGCCGAATTCCAAAATAGATCAATGATGTTTCAGAAATTTCCCATAGGGAATACCAAGCCCAGTGTCAAAAATGCAGTTACTCACAAGTTTTAATCAGCAACACTGTAATGTTATTAAAGTGTAACATCCAAGGGAACACTGACTCTGTCAAAGATGATCCAAATGTAAATCATGCAAATTCCCAACTACAAACAGCAGATTCAAAATAGTATGAGGGGATACCCGGATTTGAACCAGGGACCTCTTGATCTGCAGTCAAATGCTCTACCACTGAGCTATATCCCCAGCTGTCAGCCAAGATCAGAATGACAATATATCAGTACATCATGAAAGAGTGAGAGGATCATGCTAAGTTGTGCCGGAAAGTACAACCTTGAAACTGTGGAACTGTAGAAGTAGTTCTTAATATTATTTAATAAAGTAAAAATGGATCATTAAAAAAAATATGTATTTGTTTGATTGGTATTTTATTTGAATAGGCAGTGGTACATAGGACCAATGCCTGCACTTAAAATGTTTGTTTTGAAACATTCTCAAAGGGGAAGAGGTTTTTACGGGATACCTTATTGTTTCATGTTTGGTTACCACAATCACTCAGATGGTGATGAAGTATGATTGTTTTGGGCCACATTACGGTGGAAAAACATTTCTACATACCACTACAATTCGGTATTTGGAAGGTACACCCAAACACCCCTTTCACGGACCTTCGATTTAAAACATCAGAAAAAGCCACTTTGTGCTTGCAACTGGCCTGATTCTTCAGACCAGCCTTCTTGCAACTGCAACGAGGGTTTGTACATCTTGCACGTAGGCAGAGCTTTCAAGGAGAAATTAAATAGTTCCTACGTTGCACAAAAATGAAGTGCTTCAAACAAGCACATACTTTTAATGCACAGGGAAAAGGTGGAATATATGTAAGACTGAGGACACAGGTGAAATGAGAAATAGACTGACTGCATCGCTGCACAGTATTCTAAGCCATTTCTTTAGTGCGATTCAAGAGAGCACCAAACAGTATAACACATTTGTCAATTTGTTTCATAGTCCATTCCCTTTCTTTAGTGCTGTAAAAGGAAGAGCCAAATTCCAAAATAGATCAATGATCTTTCAGAAATTTCCCAAAGGGAATACCAAGCCGAGTGTTAAAACTCCATTTACTCACAGGTTTTGAGCATCAAACTAAGTAATGCTATTAAAGTGCAATATCCAAGGGAACACTGACTCTGTCAAAGATGATCCAAAAGGAATTGATGAAAAGTCCCAACTACAAACAACAGAATCAAAATAGTCTGAGGGGACACCCGGATTTGAACCAGGGACCTCTTGATCTGCAGTCAAATGCTCTACCACTGAGCTATATCCCCAACTTTTCAGTAAAATCAGAATGACATAATATCAGTACATCATGAAAGAGTGAGAGGATCATGCTAAGTTGTGCCGGAAAGTACAGGCTTGAAACTGTGGAACAGGAGAAGTAGTCGTTAATATTATTTATTAAAGGAAAGCTGTATCATTTAAAAAACGGATTACTTTGTTTCATTGCTATTTTATTTGAATAGGCAGTGGTACATAAGACCAATGCCTCTACATACAATGATTGTTTTGAAACATTCTTAAAGGGGAAGAGGTTTTTACGTGACACATTATCATTTGATGATTGGTTAACACAATCACCGAGATGGTGGTGAAGTATGATTGTTTTTTGGCCAAATTACGATGGAAAAACATTTCTACATACCACTACAATTCGGTATTTGGAAGGAACACCCAAACACCCCTTTCAAGTACCTTTGATTTAATACATCAAAAAAAGCCACTTTGTGCTTGCAACTGGCCTGATTCTTCAGACCAGCCTTCTTGCAACTGCAACGAGGGTTTGTACATCTTGCACGTAGGCAGAGCTTTCAAGGAGAAATTAAATAGTTCCTAAGTTGCACAAAAATGAAGTGCTTCAAACAAACACATACTTTGTATGGACAGAGAAGAAATGGAATATATGTAAGACTGAGGACACAGGTGTAATGAGAAATAGATTGATTGCATAGCTACCCAGTATTCTAAGCCATTTCTTTAGTGCGATTCAAGAGAGCACCAAACAGTATAACAAATTTGTCAATTGGTTTCATAGTCCATTCCCTTTGTTTAGAGCTGTGAAAGGTAGAGCCGAATTCCAAAATAGATCAATGATGTTTCAGAAATTTCCCATAGGGAAAACCAAGCCCAGTGTAAAAAATGCAGTTACTCACAAGTTTTAATCAGCAACACTGTAATGGTATTAAAGTGTAACATCCAAGGGAACACTGACTCTGTCAAAGATGATCCAAATGGGATTCATGAAAATTCCCAACTACAAACAGCAGATTCAAAATAGTATGAGGGGACACCCGGATTTGAACCAGGGACCTCTTGATCTGCAGTCAAATGCTCTACCACTGAGTTATATCCCCAGCTGTCAGCCAAGATCAGAATGACAATATATCAGTACATCATGAAAGAGTGAGAGGATCATGCTAAGTTGTGCCGGAAAGTACAACCTTGAAACTGTGGAACTGTAGAAGTAGTTCTTAATATTATGTATTAAAGGAAAAATGGATCATTAAAAAAAATATATGTATTTGTTTGATTGGTATTTTATTTGAATAGGCAGTGGTACATAGGACCAATGCCTGCACTTAAAATGTTTGTTTTGAAACATTCTCAAAGGGGAAGAGGTTTTTATGGGATACCTTATTGTTTCATGTTTGGTTACCACAATCACTCAGATGGTGATAAAGTATGATTGTTTTGGGCCACATTACGGTGGAAAAACATTTCTACATACCACTACAATTCGGTATTTGGAAGGTACACCCAAACACCCCTTTCACGGACCTTCGATTTAAAACATCAGAAAAAGCCACTTTGTGCTTGCAAATGGCCTGATTCTTCAGGCCAGCCTTCTTGCAACTGCAACAATGGTTCGTACATCTTGCACGTAGGCAGAGCATTTAAGGAGAAATTAAATAGTTCCTACGTTGCACAAAAATGAAGTGCTTCAAACAAGCACATACTTTGGATGCACAGGGAAAAGGTGGAATATATGTAAGACTGAGGACACAGGTGAAATGAGAAATAGACTGACTGCATCGCTGCACAGTATTCTAAGCCATTTCTTTAGTGCGATTCAAGAGAGCACCAAACAGTATAACACATTTGTCAATTTGTTTCATAGTCCATTCCCTTTCTTTAGTGCTGTAAAAGGAAGAGCCAAATTCCAAAATAGATCAATGATCTTTCAGAAATTTCCCAAAGGGAATACCAAGCCGAGTGTTAAAACTCCATTTACTCACAGGTTTTGAGCATCAAACTAAGTAATGCTATTAAAGTGCAATATCCAAGGGAACACTGACTCTGTCAAAGATGATCCAAAAGGAATTGATGAAAAGTCCCAACTACAAACAACAGAATCAAAATAGTCTGAGGGGACACCCGGATTTGAACCAGGGACCTCTTGATCTGCAGTCAAATGCTCTACCACTGAGCTATATCCCCAACTTTTCAGTAAAATCAGAATGACATAATATCAGTACATCATGAAAGAGTGAGAGGATCATGCTAAGTTGTGCCGGAAAGTACAGGCTTGAAACTGTGGAACAGGAGAAGTAGTAGTTAATATTATTTATTAAAGGAAAGCTGTATCATTTAAAAAACAGATTACTTTGTTTCATTGCTATTTTATTTGAATAGGCAGTGGTACATAAGACCAATGCCTCTACATACAATGATTGTTTTGAAACATTCTTAAAGGGGAAGAGGTTTTTACGTGACACATTATCATTTGATGATTGGTTACCACAATCACCGAGATGGTGGTGAAGTATGATTGTTTTTTGGCCAAATTACGATGGAAAAACATTTCTACATACCACTACAATTCGGTATTTGGAAGGAACACCCAAACACCCCTTTCAAGTACCTTTGATTTAATACATCAAAAAAAGCCACTTTGTGCTTGCAACTGGCCTGATTCTTCAGACCAGCCTTCTTGCAACTGCAACGAGGGTTTGTACATCTTGCACGTAGGCAGAGCTTTCAAGGAGAAATTAAATAGTTCCTAAGTTGCACAAAAATGAAGTGCTTCAAACAAACACATACTTTGTATGGACAGAGAAGAGATGGAATATATGTAAGACTGAGGACACAGGTGTAATGAGAAATAGATTGATTGCATAGCTGCCCAGTATTCTAAGCCATTTCTTTAGTGCGATTCAAGAGAGCACCAAACAGTATAACAAATTTGTCAATTGGTTTCATAGTCCATTCCCTTTGTTTAGAGCTGTGAAAGGTAGAGCCGAATTCCAAAATAGATCAATGATGTTTCAGAAATTTCCCTTAGGGAATACCAAGCCCAGTGTAAAAAATGCAGTTACTCACAAGTTTTAATCAGCAACACTGTAATGGTATTAAAGTGTAACATCCAAGGGAACACTGACTCTGTCAAAGATGATCCAAATGGGATTCATGAAAATTCCCAACTACAAACAGCAGATTCAAAATAGTATGAGGGGACACCCGGATTTGAACCAGGGACCTCTTGATCTGCAGTCAAATGCTCTACCACTGAGTTATATCCCCAGCTGTCAGCCAAGATCAGAATGACAATATATCAGTACATCATGAAAGAGTGAGAGGATCATGCTAAGTTGTGCCGGAAAGTACAACCTTGAAACTGTGGAACTGTAGAAGTAGTTCTTAATATTATGTATTAAAGGAAAAATGGATCATTAAAAAAAATATATGTATTTGTTTGATTGGTATTTTATTTGAATAGGCAGTGGTACATAGGACCAATGCCTGCACTTAAAATGTTTGTTTTGAAACATTCTCAAAGGGGAAGAGGTTTTTATGGGATACCTTATTGTTTCATGTTTGGTTACCACAATCACTCAGATGGTGATAAAGTATGATTGTTTTGGGCCACATTACGGTGGAAAAACATTTCTACATACCACTACAATTCGGTATTTGGAAGGTACACCCAAACACCCCTTTCACGGACCTTCGATTTAAAACATCAGAAAAAGCCACTTTGTGCTTGCAAATGGCCGATTCTTCAGGCCAGCCTTCTTGCAACTGCAACAATGGTTCGTACATCTTGCACGTAGGCAGAGCATTTAAGGAGAAATTAAATAGTTCCTACGTTGCACAAAAATGAAGTGCTTCAAACAAGCACATACTTTGGATGCACAGGGAAAAGGTGGAATATATGTAAGACTGAGGACACAGGTGAAATGAGAAATAGACTGACTGCATCGCTGCACAGTATTCTAAGCCATTTCTTTAGTGCGATTCAAGAGAGCACCAAACAGTATAACACATTTGTCAATTTGTTTCATAGTCCATTCCCTTTCTTTAGTGCTGTAAAAGGAAGAGCCAAATTCCAAAATAGATCAATGATCTTTCAGAAGTTTCCCAAAGGGAATACCAAGCCGAGTGTTAAAACTCCATTTACTCACAGGTTTTGAGCATCAAACTAAGTAATGCTATTAAAGTGCAATATCCAAGGGAACACTGACTCTGTCAAAGATGATCCAAAAGGAATTGATGAAAAGTCCCAACTACAAACAACAGAATCAAAATAGTCTGAGGGGACACCCGGATTTGAACCAGGGACCTCTTGATCTGCAGTCAAATGCTCTACCACTGAGCTATATCCCCAACTTTTCAGTAAAATCAGAATGACATAATATCAGTACATCATGAAAGAGTGAGAGGATCATGCTAAGTTGTGCCGGAAAGTACAGGCTTGAAACTGTGGAACAGGAGAAGTAGTAGTTAATATTATTTATTAAAGGAAAGCTGTATCATTTAAAAAACGGATTACTTTGTTTCATTGCTATTTTATTTGAATAGGCAGTGGTACATAAGACCAATGCCTCTACATACAATGATTGTTTTGAAACATTCTTAAAGGGGAAGAGGTTTTTACGTGACACATTATCATTTGATGATTGGTTACCACAATCACCGAGATGGTGGTGAAGTATGATTGTTTTTTGGCCAAATTACGATGGAAAAACATTTCTACATACCACTACAATTCGGTATTTGGAAGGAACACCCAAACACCCCTTTCAAGTACCTTTGATTTAATACATCAAAAAAAGCCACTTTGTGCTTGCAACTGGCCTGATTCTTCAGACCAGCCTTCTTGCAACTGCAACGAGGGTTTGTACATCTTGCACGTAGGCAGAGCTTTCAAGGAGAAATTAAATAGTTCCTAAGTTGCACAAAAATGAAGTGCTTCAAACAAACACATACTTTGTATGGACAGAGAAGAGATGGAATATATGTAAGACTGAGGACACAGGTGTAATGAGAAATAGATTGATTGCATAGCTGCCCAGTATTCTAAGCCATTTCTTTAGTGCGATTCAAGAGAGCACCAAACAGTATAACAAATTTGTCAATCGGTTTCATAGTCCATTCCCTTTGTTTAGAGCTGTGAAAGGTAGAGCCGAATTCCAAAATAGATCAATGATGTTTCAGAAATTTCCCATAGGGAATACCAAGCCCAGTGTAAAAAATGCAGTTACTCACAAGTTTTAATCAGCAACACTGTAATGGTATTAAAGTGTAACATCCAAGGGAACACTGACTCTGTCAAAGATGATCCAAATGGGATTCATGAAAATTCCCAACTACAAACAGCAGATTCAAAATAGTATGAGGGGACACCCGGATTTGAACCAGGACCTCTTGATCTGCAGTCAAATGCTCTACCACTGAGTTATATCCCCAGCTGTCAGCCAAGATCAGAATGACAATATATCAGTACATCATGAAAGAGTGAGAGGATCATGCTAAGTTGTGCCGGAAAGTACAACCTTGAAACTGTGGAACTGTAGAAGTAGTTCTTAATATTATGTATTAAAGGAAAAATGGATCATTAAAAAAAATATATGTATTTGTTTGATTGGTATTTTATTTGAATAGGCAGTGGTACATAGGACCAATGCCTGTACTTAAAATGTTTGTTTTGAAACATTCTCAAAGGGGAAGAGGTTTTTACGGGATACCTTATTGTTTCATGTTTGGTTACCACAATCACTCAGATGGTGATGAAGTATGATTGTTTTGGGCCACATTACGGTGGAAAAACATTTCTACATACCACTACAATTCGGTATTTGGAAGGTACACCCAAACACCCCTTTCATGGACCTTCAATTTAAAACGTCAGAAAAAGCCACTTTGTGCTTGCAAATGGCCTGATTCTTCAGGCCAGCCTTCTTGCAACTGCAACAAAGGTTCGTACATCTTGCACGTAGGCAGAGCATTTAAGGAGAAATTAAATAGTTCCTACGTTGCACAAAAATGAAGTGCTTCAAACAAGCACATACTTTGGATGCACAGGGAAAAGGTGGAATATATGTAAGACTGAGGACACAGGTGAAATGAGAAATAGACTGACTGCATCGCTGCACAGTATTCTAAGCCATTTCTTTAGTGCGATTCAAGAGAGCACCAAACAGTATAACACATTTGTCAATTTGTTTCATAGTCCATTCCCTTTCTTTAGTGCTGTAAAAGGAAGAGCCAAATTCCAAAATAGATCAATGATCTTTCAGAAATTTCCCAAAGGGAATACCAAGCCGAGTGTTAAAACTCCATTTACTCACAGGTTTTGAGCATCAAACTAAGTAATGCTATTAAAGTGCAATATCCAAGGGAACACTGACTCTGTCAAAGATGATCCAAAAGGAATTGATGAAAAGTCCCAACTACAAACAACAGAATCAAAATAGTCTGAGGGGACACCCGGATTTGAACCAGGGACCTCTTGATCTGCAGTCAAATGCTCTACCACTGAGCTATATCCCCAACTTTTCAGTAAAATCAGAATGACATAATATCAGTACATCATGAAAGAGTGAGAGGATCATGCTAAGTTGTGCCGGAAAGTACAGGCTTGAAACTGTGGAACAGGAGAAGTAGTAGTTAATATTATTTATTAAAGGAAAGCTGTATCATTTAAAAAACGGATTACTTTGTTTCATTGCTATTTTATTTGAATAGGCAGTGGTACATAAGACCAATGCCTCTACATACAATGATTGTTTTGAAACATTCGTAAAGGGGAAGAGGTTTTTACGTGACACATTATCATTTGATGATTGGTTACCACAATCACCGAGATGGTGGTGAAGTATGATTGTTTTTTGGCCAAATTACGATGGAAAAACATTTCTACATACCACTACAATTCGGTATTTGGAAGGAACACCCAAACACCCCTTTCAAGTACCTTTGATTTAATACATCAAAAAAAGCCACTTTGTGCTTGCAACTGACCTGATTCTTCAGACCAGCCTTCTTGCAACTGCAACGAGGGTTTGTACATCTTGCACGTAGGCAGAGCTTTCAAGGAGAAATTAAATAGTTCCTAAGTTGCACAAAAATGAAGTGCTTCAAACAAACACATACTTTGTATGGACAGAGAAGAGATGGAATATATGTAAGACTGAGGACACAGGTGTAATGAGAAATAGATTGATTGCATAGCTGCCCAGTATTCTAAGCCATTTCTTTAGTGCGATTCAAGAGAGCACCAAACAGTATAACAAATTTGTCAATTGGTTTCATAGTCCATTCCCTTTGTTTAGAGCTGTGAAAGGTAGAGCCGAATTCCAAAATAGATCAATGATGTTTCAGAAATTTCCCATAGGGAATACCAAGCCCAGTGTAAAAAATGCAGTTACTCACAAGTTTTAATCAGCAACACTGTAATGGTATTAAAGTGTAACATCCACTGACTCTGTCAAAGATGATCCAAATGGGATTCATGAAAATTCCCAACTACAAACAGCAGATTCAAAATAGTATGAGGGGACACCCGGATTTGAACCAGGGACCTCTTGATCTGCAGTCAAATGCTCTACCACTGAGTTATATCCCCAGCTGTCAGCCAAGATCAGAATGATAATATATCAGTACATCATGAAAGAGTGAGAGGATCATGCTAAGTTGTGCCGGAAAGTACAACCTTGAAACTGTGGAACTGTAGAAGTAGTTCTTAATATTATGTATTAAAGGAAAAATGGATCATTAAAAAAAATATATGTATTTGTTTGATTGGTATTTTATTTGAATAGGCAGTGGTACATAGGACCAATGCCTGCACTTAAAATGTTTGTTTTGAAACATTCTCAAAGGGGAAGAGGTTTTTATGGGATACCTTATTGTTTCATGTTTGGTTACCACAATCACTCAGATGGTGATAAAGTATGATTGTTTTGGGCCACATTACGGTGGAAAAACATTTCTACATACCACTACAATTCGGTATTTGGAAGGTACACCCAAACACCCCTTTCACGGACCTTCGATTTAAAACATCAGAAAAAGCCACTTTGTGCTTGCAAATGGCCTGATTCTTCAGGCCAGCCTTCTTGCAACTGCAACAATGGTTCGTACATCTTGCACGTAGGCAGAGCATTTAAGGAGAAATTAAATAGTTCCTACGTTGCACAAAAATGAAGTGCTTCAAACAAGCACATACTTTGGATGCACAGGGAAAAGGTGGAATATATGTAAGACTGAGGACACAGGTGAAATGAGAAATAGACTGACTGCATCGCTGCACAGTATTCTAAGCCATTTCTTTAGTGCGATTCAAGAGAGCACCAAACAGTATAACACATTTGTCAATTTGTTTCATAGTCCATTCCCTTTCTTTAGTGCTGTAAAAGGAAGAGCCAAATTCAAAAATAGATCAATGATCTTTCAGAAATTTCCCAAAGGGAATACCAAGCCGAGTGTTAAAACTCCATTTACTCACAGGTTTTGAGCATCAAACTAAGTAATGCTATTAAAGTGCAATATCCAAGGGAACACTGACTCTGTCAAAGATGATCCAAAAGGAATTGATGAAAAGTCCCAACTACAAACAACAGAATCAAAATAGTCTGAGGGGACACCCGGATTTGAACCAGGGACCTCTTGATCTGCAGTCAAATGCTCTACCACTGAGCTATATCCCCAACTTTTCAGTAAAATCAGAATGACATAATATCAGTACATCATGAAAGAGTGAGAGGATCATGCTAAGTTGTGCCGGAAAGTACAGGCTTGAAACTGTGGAACAGGAGAAGTAGTAGTTAATATTATTTATTAAAGGAAAGCTGTATCATTTAAAAAACGGATTACTTTGTTTCATTGCTATTTTATTTGAATAGGCAGTGGTACATAAGACCAATGCCTCTACATACAATGATTGTTTTGAAACATTCTTAAAGGGGAAGAGGTTTTTACGTGACACATTATCATTTGATGATTGGTTACCACAATCACCGAGATGGTGGTGAAGTATGATTGTTTTTTGGCCAAATTACGATGGAAAAACATTTCTACATACCACTACAATTCGGTATTTGGAAGGAACACCCAAACACCCCTTTCAAGTACCTTTGATTTAATACATCAAAAAAAGCCACTTTGTGCTTGCAACTGGCCTGATTCTTCAGACCAGCCTTCTTGCAACTGCAACGAGGGTTTGTACATCTTGCACGTAGGCAGAGCTTTCAAGGAGAAATTAAATAGTTCCTAAGTTGCACAAAAATGAAGTGCTTCAAACAAACACATACTTTGTATGGACAGAGAAGAGATGGAATATATGTAAGACTGAGGACACATGTGTAATGAGAAATAGATTGATTGCATAGCTGCCCAGTATTCTAAGCCATTTCTTTAGTGCGATTCAAGAGAGCACCAAACAGTATAACAAATTTGTCAATTGGTTTCATAGTCCATTCCCTTTGTTTAGAGCTGTGAAAGGTAGAGCCGAATTCCAAAATAGATCAATGATGTTTCAGAAATTTCCCATAGGGAATACCAAGCCCAGTGTAAAAAATGCAGTTACTCACAAGTTTTAATCAGCAACACTGTAATGGTATTAAAGTGTAACATCCAAGGGAACACTGACTCTGTCAAAGATGATCCAAATGGGATTCATGAAAATTCCCAACTACAAACAGCAGATTCAAAATAGTATGAGGGGACACCCGGATTTGAACCAGGACCTCTTGATCTGCAGTCAAATGCTCTACCACTGAGTTATATCCCCAGCTGTCAGCCAAGATCAGAATGACAATATATCAGTACATCATGAAAGAGTGAGAGGATCATGCTAAGTTGTGCCGGAAAGTCCAACCTTGAAACTGTGGAACTGTAGAAGTAGTTCTTAATATTATGTATTAAAGGAAAAATGGATCATTAAAAAAAATATATGTATTTGTTTGATTGGTATTTTATTTGAATAGGCAGTGGTACATAGGACCAATGCCTGCACTTAAAATGTTTGTTTTGAAACATTCTCAAAGGGGAAGAGGTTTTTACGGGATACCTTATTGTTTCATGTTTGGTTACCACAATCACTCAGATGGTGATGAAGTATGATTGTTTTGGGCCACATTACGGTGGAAAAACATTTCTACATACCACTACAATTCGGTATTTGGAAGGTACACCCAAACACCCCTTTCATGGACCTTCAATTTAAAACGTCAGAAAAAGCCACTTTGTGCTTGCAAATGGCCTGATTCTTCAGGCCAGCCTTCTTGCAACTGCAACAATGGTTCGTACATCTTGCACGTAGGCAGAGCATTTAAGGAGAAATTAAATAGTTCCTACGTTGCACAAAAATGAAGTGCTTCAAACAAGCACATACTTTGGATGCACAGGGAAAAGGTGGAATATATGTAAGACTGAGGACACAGGTGAAATGAGAAATAGACTGACTGCATCGCTGCACAGTATTCGAAGCCATTTCTTTAGTGCGATTCAAGAAAGCACCAAACAGTATAACAAATTTGTCAGTTTATTTCATAGTCCATTCCCTTTCTCTTGTGCTGTAAAAGGAAGAGCCAAATTCCAAAATTGATCAATGATCTTTCAGAAAGTTCCCAAAGGGAACACCAAGCCGAGTGTTAAAACTGCATTTACTCACAGGTTTTGAGCAGCAAACTCTGTAATGATATTAAAGTGCAATATCCAAGGGAACACTGACTCTGTCAAAGATGATCCAAAAGGAATTGATGAAAAGTCCCAACTACAAACAACAGAATCAAAATAGTCTGAGGGGACACCCGGATTTGAACCAGGGACCTCTTGATCTGCAGTCAAATGCTCTACCACTGTGCTATATCCCCATCTTGTCATTAAAATCAGAATGACATAATATCAGTACATCATGAAAGAGTGAGAGGATCATGCTAAGTTGTGCCGGAAAGTACAGGCTTGAAACTGTGGAACAGGAGAAGTAGTCCTTAATATTATTTATTAAAGTAAAACTGGCTCATTTAAAAAACAGATTAATTTGTTTCATTGCTATTTTATTTGAATATGCAGTGGTACATAAGACCAATTCCTCTACGTACAATGATTGTTTTGAAACATTCTTAAAGCGGAAGAGGTTTTTACATGACACATTATCATTTGATGATTGGTTACCACAATCACCGAGATGGTGGTGAAGTATGAATGTTTTTTGGCCAAATTACGGAGGAAAAACATTTCTACATACCACTACAATTCGGTATTTGGAAGGAACACCCAAACACCCCTTTCAAGTACCTTCGATTTAATACATCAAAAAAAGCCACTTTGTGCTTGCAACTGGCCTGATTCTTCAGACCAGCCTTCTTGCAACTGCAACAAGGGTTTGTACATCTTGCACGTAGGCAGAGCTTTCAAGGAGAAATTAAATAGTTCCTACGTTGCACAAAAATGAAGTGCTTCAAACAAGCACATACTTTTAATGCACAGGGAAAAGGTGGAATATATGTAAGACTGAGGACACAGGTGAAATGAGAAATAGACTGACTGCATCGCTGCACAGTATTCTAAGCCATTTCTTTAGTGCGATTCAAGAAAGCATCAAACAGTATAACAAATTTGTCAATTTGTTTCATAGTCCATTCCCTTTCTTTAGTGCTGTAAAAGGAAGAGCCAAATTCCAAAATAGATCAATGATCTTTCAGAAATTTCCCAAAGGGAATACCAAGCCGAGTGTTAAAACTCCATTTACTCACAGGTTTTGAGCAGCAAACTCTGTAATGCTATTAAAGTGCAATATCCAAGGGAACACTGACTCTGTCAAAGATGATCCAAAAGGAATTGATGAAAAGTCCCAACTACAAACAACAGAATCAAAATAGTCTGAGGGGACACCCGGATTTGAACCAGGGACCTCTTGATCTGCAGTCAAATGCTCTACCACTGAGCTATATCCCCAGCTTTTCAGTAAAATCAGAAGGACATAATATCAGTACATCATGAAAGAGTGAGAGGATCATGCTAAGTTGTGCCGGAAAGTACAGGCTTCAAACTGTGGAACAGGAGAAGTAGTCCTTAATATTATTTATTAAAGTAAAACTGGATCATTTAAAAAACAGATTAATTTTTTCATTGCTATTTTATTCAAATAGGCCGTGGTACATAAGACAAATGCCTCTACATACAATGATTGTTTTGAAACATTCTTAAAGGGGAAGAGGTTTTTACGTGACACATTATCATTTGATGATTGGTTACCACAATCACCGAGATGGTGGTGAAGTATGATTGTTTTTTGGCCAAATTACGATGGAAAAACATTTCTACATACCACTACAATTCGGTATTTGGAAGGAACACCCAAACACCCCTTTCAAGTACCTTCAATTTAATACATCAAAAAAAGCCACTTTGTGCTTGCAACTGGCCTGATTCTTCAGACCAGCCTTCTTGCAACTGCAACGAGGGTTTGTACATCTTGCACGTAGGCAGAGCTTTCAAGGAGAAATTAAATAGTTCCTAATTTGCACAAAAATGAAGTGCTTCAAACAAACACATACTTTGTATGGACAGAGAAGAGATGGAATATATGTAAGACTGAGGACACAGGTGTAATGAGAAATAGATTGATTGCATAGCTGCCCAGTATTCTAAGCCATTTCTTTAGTGCGATTCAAGAGAGCACCAAACAGTATAACAAATTTGTCAATTGGTTTCATAGTCCATTCCCTTTGTTTAGAGCTGTGAAAGGTAGAGCCGAATTCCAAAATAGATCAATGATGTTTCAGAAATTTCCCATAGGGAATACCAAGCCCAGTGTAAAAAATGCAGTTACTCACAAGTTTTAATCAGCAAAACTGTAATGTTATTAAAGTCTAACATCCAAGGGAACACTGACTCTGTCAAAGATGATCCAAATGGGATTCATGAAAATTCCCAACTACAAACAGCAGATTCAAAATAGTATGAGGGGACACCCGGATTTGAACCAGGGACCTCTTGATCTGCAGTCAAATGCTCTACCACTGAGCTATATCCCCAGCTGTCAGCCAAGATCAGAATGACAATATATCAGTACATCATGAAAGAGTGAGAGGATCATGCTAAGTTGTGCCGGAAAGTACAACCTTGAAACTGTGGAACTGTAGAAGTAGTTCTTAATATTATTTAATAAAGGAAAAATGGATCATTAAAAAAAATATGTATTTGTTTGATTGGTATTTTATTTGAATAGGCAGTGGTACATAGGACCAATGCCTGCACTTAAAATGTTTGTTTTGAAACATTCTCAAAGGGGAAGAGGTTTTTACGGGATACCTTATTGTTTCATGTTTGGTTACCACAATCACTCAGATGGTGATGAAGTATGATTGTTTTGGGCCACATTACGGTGGAAAAACATTACTACATACCACTACAATTCGGTATTTGGAAGGTACACCCAAACACCCCTTTCACGGACCTTCGATTTAAAACATCAGAAAAAGCCACTTTGTGCTTGCAAATGGCCTGATTCTTCAGGCCAGCCTTCTTGCAACTGCAACAATGGTTCGTACATCTTGCACGTAGGCAGAGCATTTAAGGAGAAATTAAATAGTTCCTACATTGCACAAAAATGAAGTGCTTCAAACAAGCACATACTTTTAATGCACAGGGAAAAGGTGGAATATATGTAAGACTGAGGACACAGGTGAAATGAGAAATAGACTGACTGCATCGCTGCACAGTATTCTAAGCCATTTCTTTAGTGCGATTCAAGAAAGCACCAAACAGTATAACAAATTTGTCAATTTGTTTCATAGTCCATTCCCTTTCTTTAGGTCTGTAAAAGGAAGAGCCAAATTCCCAAAAAGATCAATGATCTTTCAGAAAGTTCCCAAAGGGAACACCAAGCCGAGTGTTAAAACTGCATTTACTCACAGGTTTTGAGCAGCAAACTCTGTAATGCTATTAAAGTGCAATATCCAAGGGAACACTGGCTCTGTCAAAGATGATCCAAAAGGAATTGATGAAAAGTCCCAACTACAAACAACAGAATCAAAATAGTCTGAGGGGACACCTGGATTTGAACCAGGGACCTCTTGATCTGCAGTCAAATGCTCTACCACTGAGCTATATCCCCCGCTTTTCAGAAAAATTAGAATGACATAATATCAGTACATCATGAAAGAGTGAGAGGATCATGCTAAGTTGTGCCGGAAAGTACAGGCTTGAAACTGTGGAACAGGAGAAGTAGTCCTTAATATTATTTATTAAAGTAAAACTGGATCATTTAAAAAAACAGATTAATTTGTTTCATTGCTATTTTATTTGAATAGGCAGTGGTACATAAGACCAATGCCTCTACATACAATGATTGCTTTGAAACATTCTTAAAGTGGAAGAGGTTTTTACGTGACACATTATCATTTGATGATTGGTTACCACAATCACCGAGATGGTGGTGAAGTATGATTGTTTTTTGGCCAAATTACGATGGAAAAACATTTCTACATATCACTACAATTCGGTATTTGGAAGGAACACCCAAACACCCCTTTCAAGTACCTTCAATTTAATACATCAAAAAAAGGCACTTTGTGCTTGCAACTGGCCTGATTCTTCAGACCAGCCTTCTTGCAACTGCAACGAGGGTTTGTACATCTTGCACGTAGGCAGAGCTTTCAAGGAGAAATTAAATAGTTCCTAAGTTGCACAAAAATGAAGTGCTTCAAACAAACACATACTTTGTATGGACAGAGAAGAGATGGAATATATGTATGACTGAGGACACAGGTGTAATGAGAAATAGATTGATTGCATAGCTGCCCAGTATTCTAAGCCATTTCTTTAGTGCGATTCAAGAGAGCACCAAACAGTATAACAAATTTGTCAATTGGTTTCATAGTCCATTCCCTTTGTTTAGAGCTGTGAAAGGTAGAGCCGAATTCCAAAATAGATCAATGATGTTTCAGAAATTTCCCATAGGGAATACCAAGCCCAGTGTAAAAAATGCAGTTACTCACAAGTTTTAATCAGCAACACTGTAATGTTATTAAAGTGTAACATCCAAGGAAACACTGACTATGTCAAAGATGATCCAAATGGGATTCATGAAAATTCCCAACTACAAACAGCAGATTCAAAATAGTATGAGGGGATACCCGGATTTGAACCAGGGTCCTCTTGATCTGCAGTCAAATGCTCTACCACTGAGCTATATCCCCAACTGTCACGCAAGATCAGAATGACAATATATCAGTACATCATGAAAGAGTGAGAGGATCATGCTAAGTTGTGCCGGAAAGTACAACCTTGAAACTGTGGAACTGTAGAAGTAGTTCTTAATATTATTTATTAAAGGAAAAATGGATCATTAAAAAAAATATATGTATTTGTTTGATTGGTATTTTATTTGAATAGGCAGTGGTACATAGGACCAATGCCTGCACTTAAAATGTTTGTTTTGAAACATTCTCGAAGGGGAAGAGGGTTTTACGGGATACCTTATTATTTCATGTTTGGTTACCACAATCACTCAGATGGTGATGAAGTATGATTGTTTTGGGCCACATTACGGTGGAAAAACATTTCTACATACCACTACAATTCGGTATTTGGAAGGAACACCCAAACACCCCTTGCAAGTACCTTCAATTTAATACATCAAAAAAAGCCTCTTTGTGCTTGCAACTGGCCTGATTCTTCAGACCAGCCTTCTTGCAACTGCAACAAGGGTTTGTACATCTTGTATGTAGGCAGAGCTTTCAAGGAGAAATTAAATAGTTCCTAAGTTGCACAAAAATGAAGTGCTTCAAACAAACACATACTTTGTATGGACAGAGAAGAGATGGAATATATGTAAGACTGAGGACACAGGTGTAATGAGAAATAGATTGATTGCATAGCTGCCCAGTATTCTAAGCCATTTCTTTAGTGCGATTCAAGAGAGCACCAAACAGTATAACAAATTTGTCAATTGGTTTCATAGTCCATTCCCTTTGTTTAGAGCTGTGAAAGGTAGAGCCGAATTCCAAAATAGATCAATGATGTTTCAGAAATTTCCCATAGGGAATACCAAGCCCAGTGTAAAAAATGCAGTTACTCACAAGTTTTAATCAGCAACACTGTAATGGTATTAAAGTGTAACATCCAAGGGAACACTGACTCTGCCAAAGATGATCCAAATGGGATTCATGAAAATTCCCAACTACAAACAGCAGATTCAAAATAGTATGAGGGGACACCCGGATTTGAACCAGGGACCTCTTGATCTGCAGTCAAATGCTCTACCACTGAGCTATATCCCAAGCTGTCAGCCAAGATCAGAATGACAATATATCAGTACATCATGAAAGAGTGAGAGGATCATGCTAAGTTGTGCCGGAAAGTACAACCTTGAAACTGTGGAACTGTAGAAGTAGTTCTTAATATTATTTATTAAAGGAAAAATGGATCATTTAAAAAAATATATGTATTTGTTTGATTGGTATTTTATTTGAATAGGCAGTGGTACATAGGACCAATGCCTGCACTTAAAATGTTTGTTTTGAAACATTCTCAAAGGGGAAGAGGTTTTTACGGGATACCTTATTGTTTCATGTTTGGTTACCACAATCACTCAGATGGTGATGAAGTATGATTGTTTTGGGCCACATTACGGTGGAAAAACATTTCTACATACCACTAGAATTCGGTATTTGGAAGGTACACCCAAACACCCCTTTCACGGACCTTCTATTTAAAACATCAGAAAAAGCCACTTTGTGCTTGCAAATGGCCTGATTCTTCAGGCCAGCCTTCTTGCAACTGCAACAATGGTTCGTACATCTTGCACGTAGGCAGAGCATTTAAGGAGAAATTAAATAGTTCCTACGTTGCACAAAAATGAAGTGCTTCAAACAAGCACATACTTTTAATGCACAGGGAAAAGGTGGAATATATGTAAGACTGAGGACACAGGTGAAATGAGAAATAGACTGACTGCATCGCTGCACAGTATTCTAAGCCATTTCTTTAGTGCGATTCAAGAAAGCACCAAACAGTATAACAAATTTGTCAATTTGTTTCATAGTCCATTCCCTTTCTTTAGGTCTGTAAAAGGAAGAGCCAAATTCCCAAAAAGATCAATGATCTTTCAGAAAGTTCCCAAAGGGAACACCAAGCCGAGTGTTAAAACTGCATTTACTCACAGGTTTTGAGCAGCAAACTCTGTAATGCTATTAAAGTGCAATATCCAAGGGAACACTGACTCTGTCAAAGATGATCCAAAAGGAATTGATGAAAAGTCCCAACTACAAACAACAGAATCAAAATAGTCTGAGGGGACACCTGGATTTGAACCAGGGACCTCTTGATCTGCAGTCAAATGCTCTACCACAGAGCTATATCCCCAGCTTTTCAGAAAAATTAGAATGACATAATATCAGTACATCATGAAAGAGTGAGAGGATCATGCTAAGTTGTGCCGGAAAGTACAGGCTTGAAACTGTGGAACAGGAGAAGTAGTCCTTAATATTATTTATTAAAGTAAAACTGGATCATTTAAAAAACAGATTAATTTGTTTCATTGCTATTTTATTTCAATAGGCAGTGGTACATAAGACCAATGCCTCTACATACAATGATTGTTTTGAAACATTCTTAAAGCGGAAGAGGTTTTTACATGACACATTATCATTTGATGATTGGTTACCACAATCACCGAGATGGTGGTGAAGTATGAATGTTTTTTGGCCAAATTACGGAGGAAAAACATTTCTACATACCACTACAATTCGGTATTTGGAAGGAACACCCAAACACCCCTTTCAAATACCTTCGATTTAATACATCAAAAAAAGCCACTTTGTGCTTGCAACTGGCCTGATTCTTCAGACCAGCCTTCTTGCAACTGCAACGAGGGTTTGTACATCTTGCACGTAGGCAGAGCTTTCAAGGAGAAATTAAATAGTTCCTACGTTGCACAAAAATGAAGTGCTTCAAACAAGCACATACTTTTAATGCACAGGGAAAAGGTGGAATATATGTAAGACTGAGGACACAGGTGAAATGAGAAATAGACTGACTGCATCGCTGCACAGTATTCTAAGCCATTTCTTTAGTGCGATTCAAGAAAGCATCAAACAGTATAACAAATTTGTCAATTTGTTTCATAGTCCATTCCCTTTCTTTAGTGCTGTAAAAGGAAGAGCCAAATTCCAAAATAGATCAATGATCTTTCAGAAATTTCCCAAGGGGAATACCAAGCCGAGTGTTAAAACTCCATTTACTCACATGTTTTGAGCAGCAAACTCTGTAATGCTATTAAAGTGCAATATCCAAGGGAACACTGACTCTGTCAAAGATGATCCAAAAGGAATTGATGAAAAGTCCCAACTACAAACAACAGAATCAAAATAGTCTGAGGGGACACCCGGATTTGAACCAGGGACCTCTTGATCTGCAGTCAAATGCTCTACCACTGAGCTATATCCCCAGCTTTTCAGTAAAATCAGAATGACATACTATCAGTACATCATGAAAGAGTGAGAGGATCATGCTAAGTTGTGCCGGAAAGTACAGGCTTGAAACTGTGGAACAGGAGAAGTAGTCCTTAATATTATTTATTAAAGTAAAACCGGATCATTTAGAAAACAGATACATTTTTTCATTGCTATTTTATTTGAATAGGCCGTGGTACATAAGACCAATGCCTCTAAATACAATGATTGTTTTGAAACATTCTTGAAGGGGAAAAGGTTTTTACGTGACACATTATCATTTGATGATTGGTTACCACAATCACCGAGATGGTGGTGAAGTATGATTGTTTTTTGGCCAAATTACGATGGAAAAACATTTCTACATACCACTACAATTCGGTATTTGGAAGGAACACCCAAACACCCCTTTCAAGTACCTTCAATTTAATACATCAAAAAAAGCCACTTTGTGCTTGCAACTGGCCTGATTCTTCAGACCAGCCTTCTTGCAACTGCAACGAGGGTTTGTACATCTTGCACGTAGGCAGAGCTTTCAAGGAGAAATTAAATAGTTCCTAAGTTGCACAAAAATGAAGTGCTTCAAACAAACACATACTTTGTATGGACAGAGAAGAGATGGAATATATGTAAGACTGAGGACACAGGTGTAATGAGAAATAGATTGATTGCATAGCTGCCCAGTATTCTAAGCCATTTCTTTAGTGCGATTCAAGAGAGCACCAAACAGTATAACAAATTTGTCAATTGGTTTCATAGTCCATTCCCTTTGTTTAGAGCTTTGAAAGGTAGAGCCGAATTCCAAAATAGATCAATGATGTTTCAGAAATTTCCCATAGGGAATACCAAGCCCAGTGTCAAAAATGCAATTACTCACAAGTTTTAATCAGCAACACTGTAATGTTATTAAAGTGTAACATCCAAGGGAACACTGACTCTGTCAAAGATGATCCAAATGTAAATCATGCAAATTCCCAACTACAAACAGCAGATTCAAAATAGTATGAGGGGATACCCGGATTTGAACCAGGGACCTCTTGATCTGCAGTCAAATGCTCTACCACTGAGCTATATCCCCAGCTGTCAGCCAAGATCAGAATGACAATATATCAGTACATCATGAAAGAGTGAGAGGATCATGCTAAGTTGTGCCGGAAAGTACAACCTTGAAACTGTGGAACTGTAGAAGTAGTTCTTAATATTATTTAATAAAGGAAAAATGGATCATTAAAAAAAATATGTATTTGTTTGATTGGTATTTTATTTGAATAGGCAGTGGTACATAGGACCAATGCCTGCACTTAAAATGTTTGTTTTGAAACATTCTCAAAGGGGAAGAGGTTTTTACGGGATACCTTATTGTTTCATGTTTGGTTACCACAATCACTCAGATGGTGATGAAGTATGATTGTTTTGGGCCACATTACGGTGGAAAAACATTTCTACATACCACTACAATTCGGTATTTGGAAGGTACACCCAAACACCCCTTTCACGGACCTTCGATTTAAAACATCAGAAAAAGCCACTTTGTGCTTGCAAATGGCCTGATTCTTCAGGCCAGCCTTCTTGCAACTGCAACAATGGTTCGTACATCTTGCACGTAGGCAGAGCATTTAAGGAGAAATTAAATAGTTCCTACGTTGCACAAAAATGAAGTGCTTCAAACAAGCACATACTTTTAATGCACAGGGAAAAGGTGGAATATATGTAAGACTGAGGACACAGGTGAAATGAGAAATAGACTGACTGCATCGCTGCACAGTATTCTAAGCCATTTCTTTAGTGCGATTCAAGAAAGCACCAAACAGTATAACAAATTTGTCAATTTGTTTCATAGTCCATTCCCTTTCTTTAGGTCTGTAAAAGGAAGAGCCAAATTCCCAAAAAGATCAATGATCTTTCAGAAAGTTCCCAAAGGGAACACCAAGCCGAGTGTTAAAACTGCATTTACTCACAGGTTTTGAGCAGCAAACTCTGTAATGCTATTAAAGTGCAATATCCAAGGGAACACTGACTCTGTCAAAGATGATCCAAAAGGAATTGATGAAAAGTCCCAACTACAAACAACAGAATCAAAATAGTCTGAGGGGACACCTGGATTTGAACCAGGGACCTCTTGATCTGCAGTCAAATGCTCTACCACTGAGCTATATCCCCCCGCTTTTCAGAAAAATTAGAATGACATAATATCAGTACATCATGAAAGAGTGAGAGGATCATGCTAAGTTGTGCCGGAAAGTACAGGCTTGAAACTGTGGAACAGGAGAAGTAGTCCTTAATATTATTTATTAAAGTAAAACTGGATCATTTAAAAAACAGATTAATTTCTTTCATTGCTATTTTATTTGAATAGGCAGTGGTACATAAGACCAATGCCTCTACATACAATGATTGTTTTGAAACATTCTTAAAGCGGAAGAGGTTTTTACATGACACATTATCATTTGATGATTGGTTACCACAATCACCGAGATGGCGGTGAGGTATGATTGTTTTTTGGCCAAATTACGATGGAAAAACATTTCTACATACCACTACAATTCGGTATTTGGAAGGAACACCCAAACACCCCTTTCAAATACCTTCGATTTAATACATCAAAAAAAGCCACTTTGTGCTTGCAACTGGCCTGATTCTTCAAACCAGCCTTCTTGCAACTGCAACGAGGGTTTGTACATCTTGCACGTAGGCAGAGCTTTCAAGGAGAAATTAAATAGTTCCTACGTTGCACAAAAATGAAGTGCTTCAAACAAGCACATACTTTTAATGCACAGGGAAAAGGTGGAATATATGTAAGACTGAGGACACAGGTGAAATGAGAAATAGACTGACTGCATCGCTGCACAGTATTCTAAGCCATTTCTTTAGTGCGATTCAAGAAAGCATCAAACAGTATAACAAATTTGTCAATTTGTTTCATAGTCCATTCCCTTTCTTTAGTGCTGTAAAAGGAAGAGCCAAATTCCAAAATAGATCAATGATCTTTCAGAAATTTACCAAGGGGAATACCAAGCCGAGTGTTAAAACTCCATTTACTCACATGTTTTGAGCAGCAAACTCTGTAATGCTATTAAAGTGCAATATCCAAGGGAACACTGACTCTGTCAAAGATGATCCAAAAGGAATTGATGAAAAGTCCCAACTACAAACAACAGAATCAAAATAGTCTGAGGGGACACCCGGATTTGAACCAGGGACCTCTTGATCTGCAGTCAAATGCTCTACCACTGAGCTATATCCCCAGCTTTTCAGTAAAAGCAGAATGACATACTATCAGTACATCATGAAAGAGTGAGAGGATCATGCTAAGTTGTGCCGGAAAGTACAGGCTTGAAACTGTGGAACAGGAGAAGTAGTCCTTAATATTATTTATTAAAGTAAAACCGGATCATTTAAAAAACAGATTAATTTTTTCATTTCTATTTTATTTGAATAGGCCGTGGTACATAAGACCAATGCCTCTAAATACAATGATTGTTTTGAAACATTCTTGAAGGGGAAGAGGTTTTTACGTGACACAGTATCATTTGATGATTGGTTACCACAATCACCGAGATGGTGGTGAAGTATGATTGTTTTTTGGCCAAATTACGATGGAAAAACATTTCTACATACCACTACAATTCGGTATTTGGAAGGAACACCCAAACACCCCTTTCAAGTACCTTCAATTTAATACATCAAAAAAAGGCACTTTGTGCTTGCAACTGGCCTGATTCTTCAGACCAGCCTTCTTGCAACTGCAACGAGGGTTTGTACATCTTGCACGTAGGCAGAGCTTTCAAGGAGAAATTAAATAGTTCCTAAGTTGCACAAAAATGAAGTGCTTCAAACAAACACATACTTTGTATGGACAGAGAAGAGATGGAATATATGTAAGACTGAGGACACAGGTGTAATGAGAAATAGATTGATTGCATAGCTGCCCAGTATTCTAAGCCATTTCTTTAGTGCGATTCAAGAAAGCACCAAACAGTATAACAAATTTGTCAATTTATTTCATAGTCCATTCCCTTTCTTTAGTGCTGTAAAAGGAAGAGCCAAATTCCAAAATAGATCAATGATCTTACAGAAAGTTCCCAAATGGAACACCAAGCCGAGTGTTAAAACTGCATTTACTCACAGGTTTTGAGCAGCAAACTCTGTAATGATATTAAAGTGCAATATCCAAGGGAACACTGACTCTGTCAAAGATGATCCAAAAGGAATTGATGAAAAGTCCCAACTACAAACAACAGAATCAAAATAGCCTGAGGGGACACCCGGATTTGAACCAGGGACCTCTTGATCTGCAGTCAAATGCTCTACCACTGAGCTATATCCCCAGCTTTTCAGTAAAATCAGAATGACATAATATCAGTACATCATGAAAGAGTGAGAGGATCATGCTAAGTTGTGCCGGAAAGTACAGGCTTGAAACTGTGGAACATGAGTAGTAGTCCTTAATATTATTTATTAAAGTAAAACTGGATCATTTAAAAAACAGATTAATTTGTTTCATTGCTATTTTATTTGAATAGGCAGTGGTACATAAGACCAATGCCTCTACATACAATGATTGTTTTGAAACATTCTTAAAGGGGAAGAGGTTTTTACGTGACACATTATCATTTGATGATTGGTTACCACAATCACCGAGATGGTGGTGAAGTATGATTGTTTTTTGGCCAAATTACGGAGGAAAAACATTTCTACATACCACTACAATTCGGTATTTGGAAGGAACACCCAAACACCCCTTTCAAGTACCTTCGATTTAATACATCAAAAAAAGCCACTTTGTGCTTGCAACTGGCCTGATTCTTCAGACCAGCCTTCTTGCAACTGCAACGAGGGTTTGAACATCTTGCACGTAGGCAGAGCTTTCAAGGAGAAATTAAATAGTTCCTACGTTGCACAAAAATGAAGTGCTTCAAACAAGCACATACTTTTAATGCACAGGGAAAAGCTGGAATATATGTAAGACTGAGGACACAGGTGAAATGAAAAATAGACTGACTGCATCGCTGCACAGTATTCTAAGCCATTTCTTTAGTGCAATTCAAGAAAGCACCAAACAGTATAACAAATTTGTCAATTTATTTCATAGTCCATTCCCTTTCTTTAGTGCTGTAAAAGGAAGAGCCAAATTCCAAAATAGATCAATGATCTTTCAGAAAGTTCCCAAATGGAACACCAAGCCGAGTGTTAAAACTGCATTTACTCACAGGTTTTGAGCAGCAAACTCTGTAATGCTATTAAAGTGCAATATCCAAGGGAACACTGACTCTGTCAAAGATGATCCAAAAGGAATTGATGAAAAGTCCCAACTACAAACAACAGAATCAAAATAGTCTGAGGGGACACCCGGATTTGAACCAGGGACCTCTTGATCTGCAGTCAAATGCTCTACCACTGAGCTATATCCCCAGCTTTTCAGAAAAATTAGAATGACATAATATCAGTACATCATGAAAGAGTGAGAGGATCATGCTAAGTTGTGCCGGAAAGTACAGGCTTGAAACTGTGGAACAGGAGAAGTAGTCCTTAATATTATTTATTAAAGTAAAACTGGATCATTTAAAAAACAGATTAATTTGTTTCATTGCTATTTTATTTGAATAGGCAGTGGTACATAAGACCAATGCCTCTACATACAATGATTGTTTTGAAACATTCTTAAAGGGGAAGAGGTTTTTACGTGACACATTATCATTTGATGATTGGTTACCACAATCACCGAGATGGTGGTGAAGTATGATTGTTTTTTGGCCAAATTACGGAGGAAAAACATTTCTACATACCACTACAATTCGGTATTTGGAAGGAACACCCAAACACCCCTTTCAAGTACCTTCGATTTAATACATCAAAAAAAGCCACTTTGTGCTTGCAACTGGCCTGATTCTTCAGACCAGCCTTCTTGCAACTGCAACAAGGGTTTGTACATCTTGCACGTAGGCAGAGCTTTCAAGGAGAAATTAAATAGTTCCTACGTTGCACAAAAATGAAGTGCTTCAAACAAGCACATACTTTTAATGCACAGGGAAAAGGTGGAATATATGTAAGACTGAGGACACAGGTGAAATGAGAAATAGACTGACTGCATCGCTGCACAGTATTCTAAGCCATTTCTTTAGTGCGATTCAAGAAAGCATCAAACAGTATAACAAATTTGTCAATTTGTTTCATAGTCCATTCCCTTTCTTTAGTGCTGTAAAAGGAAGAGCCAAATTCCAAAATAGATCAATGATCTTTCAGAAATTTCCCAAGGGGAATACCAAGCCGAGTGTTAAAACTCCATTTACTCACATGTTTTGAGCAGCAAACTCTGTAATGCTATTAAAGTGCAATATCCAAGGGAACACTGACTTTGTCAAAGATGATCCAAAAGGAATTGATGAAAAGTCCCAACTACAAACAACAGAATCAAAATAGTCTGAGGGGACACCCGGATTTGAACCAGGGACCTCTTGATCTGCAGTCAAATGCTCTACAAATGAGCTATATCCCCAGCTTTTCAGTAAAATCAGAATGACATACTATCAGTACATCATGAAAGAGTGAGAGGATCATGCTAAGTTGTGCCGGAAAGTACAGGCTTGAAACTGTGGAACAGGAGAAGTAGTCCTTAATATTATTTATTAAAGTAAAACCGGATCATTTAAAAAACAGATTAATTTTTTCATTGCTATTTTATTTGAATAGGCCGTGGTACATAAGACCAATGCCTCTAAATACAATGATTGTTTTGAAACATTCTTGAAGGGGAAGAGGTTTTTACGTGACACATTATCATTTGATGATTGGTTACCACAATCACCGAGATGGTGGTGAAGTATGATTGTTTTTTGGCCAAATTACGATGGAAAAACATTTCTACATACCACTACAATTCGGTATTTGGAAGGAACACCCAAACACCCCTTTCAAGTACCTTCAATTTAATACATCAAAAAAAGGCACTTTGTGCTTGCAACTGGCCTGATTCTTCAGACCAGCCTTCTTGCAACTGCAACGAGGGTTTGTACATCTTGCACGTAGGCAGAGCTTTCAAGGAGAAATTAAATAGTTCCTAAGTTGCACAAAAATGAAGTGCTTCAAACAAACACATACTTTGTATGGACAGAGAAGAGATGGAATATATGTAAGACTGAGGACACAGGTGTAATGAGAAATAGATTGATTGCATAGCTGCCCAGTATTCTAAGCCATTTCTTTAGTGCGATTCAAGAAAGCACCAAACAGTATAACAAATTTGTCAATTTATTTCATAGTCCATTCCCTTTCTTTAGTGCTGTAAAAGGAAGAGCCAAATTCCAAAATAGATCAATGATCTTACAGAAAGTTCCCAAATGGAACACCAAGCCGAGTGTTAAAACTGCATTTACTCACAGGTTTTGAGCAGCAAACTCTGTAAAGATATTAAAGTGCAATATCCAAGGGAACACTGACTCTGTCAAAGATGATCCAAAAGGAATTGATGAAAAGTCCCAACTACAAACAACAGAATCAAAATAGTCTGAGGGGACACCCGGATTTGAACCAGGGACCTCTTGATCTGCAGTCAAATGCTCTACCACTGAGCTATATCCCCAGCTTTTCAGTAAAATCAGAATGACATAATATCAGTACATCATGAAAGAGTGAGAGGATCATGCTAAGTTGTGCCGGAAAGTACAGGCTTGAAACTGTGGAACATGAGTAGTAGTCCTTAATATTATTTATTAAAGTAAAACTGGATCATTTAAAAAACAGATTAATTTGTTTCATTGCTATTTTATTTGAATAGGCAGTGGTACATAAGACCAATGCCTCTACATACAATGATTGTTTTGAAACATTCTTAAAGGGGAAGAGGTTTTTACGTGACACATTATCATTTGATGATTGGTTACCACAATCACCGAGATGGTGGTGAAGTATGATTGTTTTTTGGCCAAATTACAGAGGAAAAACATTTCTACATACCACTACAATTCGGTATTTGGAAGGAACACCCAAACACCCCTTTCAAGTACCTTCGATTTAATACATCAAAAAAAGCCACTTTGTGCTTGCAACTGGCCTGATTCTTCAGACCAGCCTTCTTGCAACTGCAACGAGGGTTTGAACATCTTGCACGTAGGCAGAGCTTTCAAGGAGAAATTAAATAGTTCCTACGTTGCACAAAAATGAAGTGCTTCAAACAAGCACATACTTTTAATGCACAGGGAAAAGCTGGAATATATGTAAGACTGAGGACACAGGTGAAATGAGAAATAGACTGACTGCATCGCTGCACAGTATTCTAAGCCATTTCTTTAGTGCAATTCAAGAAAGCACCAAACAGTATAACAAATTTGTCAATTTATTTCATAGTCCATTCCCTTTCTTTAGTGCTGTAAAAGGAAGAGCCAAATTCCAAAATAGATCAATGATCTTTCAGAAAGTTCCCAAATGGAACACCAAGCCGAGTGTTAAAACTGCATTTACTCACAGGTTTTGAGAAGCAAACTCTGTAATGCTATTAAAGTGCAATATCCAAGGGAACACTGACTCTGTCAAAGATGATCCAAAAGGAATTGATGAAAAGTCCCAACTACAAACAACAGAATCAAAATAGTCTGAGGGGACACCCGGATTTGAACCAGGGACCTCTTGATCTGCAGTCAAATGCTCTACCACTGAGCTATATCCCCAGCTTTTCAGAAAAATTAGAATGACATAATATCAGTACATCATGAAAGAGTGAGAGGATCATGCTAAGTTGTGCCGGAAAGTACAGGCTTGAAACTGTGGAACAGGAGAAGTAGTCCTTAATATTATTTATTAAAGTAAAACTGGATCATTTAAAAAACAGATTAATTTGTTTCATTGCTATTTTATTTGAATAGGCAGTGGTACATAAGACCAATGCCTCTACATACAATGATTGTTTTGAAACATTCTTAAAGCGGAAGAGGTTTTTACATGACACATTATCATTTGATGATTGGTTACCACAATCACAGAGATGGTGGTGAAGTATGAATGTTTTTTGGCCAAATACAGAGGAAAAACATTTCTACATACCTCTACAATTCGGTATTTGGAAGGAACACCCAAACACCCCTTTCAAGTACCTTCGATTTAATACATCAAAAAAAGCCACTTTGTGCTTGCAACTGGCCTGATTCTTCAGACCAGCCTTCTTGCAACTGCAACAAGGGTTTGTACATCTTGCACGTAGGCAGAGCTTTCAAGGAGAAATTAAATAGTTCCTACGTTGCACAAAAATGAAGTGCTTCAAACAAGCACATACTTTTAATGCACAGGGAAAAGGTGGAATATATGTAAGACTGAGGACACAGGTGAAATGAGAAATAGACTGACTGCATCGCTGCACAGTATTCTAAGCCATTTCTTTAGTGCGATTTAAGAAAGCATCAAACAGTATAACAAATTTGTCAATTTGTTTCATAGTCCATTCCCTTTCTTTAGTGCTGTAAAAGGAAGAGCCAAATTCCAAAATAGATCAATGATCTTTCAGAAATTTCCCAAGGGGAATACCAAGCCGAGTGTTAAAACGCCATTTACTCACATGTTTTGAGCAGCAAACTCTGTAATGCTATTAAAGTGCAATATCCAAGGGAACACTGACTCTGTCAAAGATGATCCAAAAGGAATTGATGAAAAGTCCCAACTACAAACAACAGAATCAAAATAGTCTGAGGGGACACCCGGATTTGAACCAGGGACCGCTTGATCTGCAGTCAAATGCTCTACCACTGAGCTATATCTCCAGCTTTTCAGTAAAATCAGAATGACATAATATCAGTACATCATGAAAGAGTGAGAGGATCATGCTAAGTTGTGCCCGAAAGTACAGGCTTGAAACTGTGGAACAGGAGAAGTAGTCCTTAATATTATTTATTAAAGTAAAACTGGATCATTTAAAAAACAATTTTTTCATTGCTATTTTATTTGAATAGGCCGTGGTACATAAGACCAATGCCTCTACATACAATGATTGTTTTGAAATATTCTTAAAGGGGGAGAGGTTTTTACGTGACACATTATCATTTGATGATTCGTTACCACAATCACCGAGATGGTGGTGAAGTATGATTGTTTTTTGGCCAAATTACGATGGAAAAACATTTCTACATACCACTACAATTCGGTATTTGGAAGGAACACCCAAACACCCCTTTCAAGTACCTTCAATTTAATACATCAAAAAAAGGCACTTTGTGCTTGCAACTGGCCGGATTCTTCAGACCAGCCTTCTTGCAACTGCAACAAGGGTTTGTACATCTTGCACGTAGGCAGAGCTTTCAAGGAGAAATTAAATAGTTCCTAAGTTGCACAAAAATGAAGTGCTTCAAACAAACACATACTTTGTATGGACAGAGAAGAGATGGAATATATGTAAGACTGAGGACACAGGTGTAATGAGAAATAGATTGATTGCATAGCTGCCCAGTATTCTAAGCCATTTCTTTAGTGCGATTCAAGAGAGCACCAAACAGTATAACAAATTTGTCAATTGGTTTCATAGTCCATTCCCTTTGTTTAGAGCTGTGAAAGGTAGAGACGAATTCCAAAATAGATCAATGATGTTTCAGAAATTTCCCATAGGGAATACCAAGCCCAGTGTAAAAAATGCAGTTACTCACAAGTTTTAATCAGCAACACTGTAATGGTATTAAAGTGTAACATCCAAGGGAACACTGACTCTGTCAAAGATGATCCAAATGGGATTCATGAAAATTCCCAACTACAAACAGCAGATTCAAAATAGTATCAGGGGACACCCGGATTTGAACCAGGGACCTCTTGATCTGCAGTCAAATGCTCTACCACTGAGCTATATCCCTAGCTGTCATCTAAGTTCAGAATGACAATATATCAGTACATCATGAAAGAGTGAGAGGATCATGCTAAGTTGTGCCGGAAAGTACAACCTTGAAACTGTGGAACTGTAGAAGTAGTTCTTAATATTATTTATTAAAGGAAAAATGGATCATTAAAAAAAAACTATATGTATTTGTTTGATTGGTATTTTATTTGAATAGGCAGTGGTACATAAGACCAATGCCTGCACTTAAAATGTTTGTTTTGAAACATTCTCAAAGGGGAAGAGGTTTTTACGGGATACCTTATTGTTTCATGTTTGGTTACCACAATCACTCAGATGGTGATGAAGTATGATTGTTTTGGGCCACATTACAGTGGAAAAACATTTCTACATACCACTACAATTCGGTATTTGGAAGGTACACCCAAACACCCCTTTCACGGACCTTCAATTTAAAACATCAGAAAAAGCCACTTTGTGCTTGCAAATGGCCTGATTCTTCAGGCCAGCCTTCTTGCAACTGCAACAATGGTTCGTACATCTTGCACGTAGGCAGAGCATTTAAGGAGAAATTAAATAGTTCCTAAGTTGCACAAAAATGAAGTGCTTCAAACAAGTACATACTTTCGATGCACAGGGAAAAGGTGGAATATATGTAAGACTGAGGACACAGGTGAAATGAGAAATAGACTGACTGCATCGCTGCACAGTATTCGAAGCCATTTCTTTAGTGCGATTCAAGAAAGCACCAAACAGTATGGAAAGGGGCGACCATTCGGTCCCCCCGAACGTATGGCTGAGTACCACGAGCCCCCCGGGAAGCCATTTTTGGGCGGGAGGCGAGCCTCGGCTGGTATGCCCGAAGCGGCGTAGCCGGGGCGCGCTGTTTCCCGCCCTCGAGTGGGCTGGCCTAGACACTGACGCGGCTGGCCACGTCCTAAGGGCAGGCAGGGGCGGGTTTACGCCCGCCCTGAAGACGGATAAAAGGAGCAACAAGCCAAGAACGCATCCTCTTGTTCCTGTGCTCTGAAGCTGCACCCCCTCGCTGCACGTGAGCTCGAGACGGAACGAAGAGCCAATTTTGAACGTGGTAATCTTTCTTCTTTGTCTTACAGATATTCGGTCGGAGAATGCCTAAGAAAGTCGGAAAGCGAATGACTACCGACCAGATGCTGCGAGTTCTTATGAAGGAGGTGACCGACCTGAAGAAGCGAATGGCGGAGAAAGATGGGGAAGAGGGGCCGAAACGTCTGTTGGTCGGAGCAGCTCCGGGAGGAAAAGGCAAGAGGCCCAGAAGGGGAGCAGCTGGAGGGGACATCCCGGTTCCCTGTACCCCACTCGAAGAGCCAACTCCGGTGCCGGCAGAGGGGAATCCGATTCCCGTGGTGGTCACCCCCGTGTCCGGGGGGGATATGCCGCCCGAGCTGGCAGCACAATTAGCAGCGTGGCTGGGTAAAGATTCGGGCGCCACGGCTGACGACGCACGAGTGTTGGTGAGGCAACTGCGTGAAACAAGGGAGGCGGCGAAGGCAGCATCGCCAGTTATCACGCCGGCTGCGGCAGTAGGAAAACCACCTGGGACAGGCTCAGCCGCAGATACAGCTTCCAGTTCAGGTAAGCGGCCATTGCCGATTGCGAGGGATGAGTCTGCCCCGTCAAGACGGGAAAAGTTGGGTCAACATGTCCCTCTAGCTATTAAGGAAAAGATATGGGCAGATGAATATGTAAACATCTTCTCGTTACTTACCGATCATTATGAGATGGAATATGTGAAGAGCCAAAAGGAGCTCATGCATCCGAGTGTTTGGCGCGCAAAGATGGCCGCCTTCAAGGTAAATGAGAACATTGGCAATTGGGGCAAGGCGTGGGGGATTTTTACATCCATCCTGGGCGAACGTAAGCCCGAGTTATTGTCTGAATTGCCGATTTATCAGTCACGTATCATGGGGTATTCCGTGTCACATGGGGGCAATCAATGGTTCTGTTACGATAATATTTTCAGGAAAGCGAAAGAACATGATAGAAACTTAACTTGGGATTGTTACGATTCTGTGTCATGGTCAAAAATGTCGGAGACTGGTATGTTGAATTTGCCATTAGTAGGGAGTAGTGTGGGGGAGTCCTCCCGCCCATATTCTGGGTCCTCCTTTCGATCAGGCGCGAGTAACGAATACCAGTCCAGGCCGAACGGCACCACAGGTAAAAAAGGGAGTTGCTGGAACTTTAACAGGGGAAAATGTACGAGGCCTCAAGGGTCATGTAAATTCAGGCACGAATGTAGCGGGTGTGGGCAAGCGTCCCATCCTGAGTCCATGTGCAGAGCCAAAACGGGTGATAACGGGGGTAGAGGAGGCGCCAAACAGGTCTGAAATAGGCCGAGGGGCGCCTTTACCTACTCCGGTTGATACCATGGCAATGATTCCTTGGCTCAGCGAATACCCGGACCACGCTTCCGCTGGGGTGTTACGGAACGGATTTTCATATGGTTTCCGCATCCCAGTGGGGGAGTTTCAGGGTTTAGCGAAATGTAAAAACCAAGTATCAGTTTTGCAGCACACGACCGTGGTACAGGAGAAGATTGGAAAAGAGGTGGCTCGAGGTCGAGTCGCCGGTCCGTTTAGTGTGCCACCGGTTGCTAACTTTGTTTGTTCCCCCTTAGGGGTGGTTCCCAAGAAGGACCCGGGTGAGTTTCGGCTGATACACAATTTATCAGCCCCACGTGGTCTTTCCGTAAACGATGCGATAGACCCGGCAGTGTGTTCAGTACGGTATGCATCTTTCGATGAGGCCGTAGCCATTTTGAATCGCCTAGGGCCCGGTGCGCTGATGGCGAAATCTGATATCGAGTCAGCGTTCCGGTTGCTCCCGGTACATCCAGACGATCAGCGTCTTCTTGGTTTCATGTTTCAGGGACATTATTACATGGATAGATGTATGCCAATGGGTTGCTCTATATCTTGTTCCTATTTCGAGCAGCTCAGTTGTTTCCTGCAATGGGTCTTCACAAAGAAGACGGGGTTTCATCAGGTTATGCATTATCTCGATGACTTTTTGTTTCTAGGGGCAGCCGGGGATCCGGAATGTGGTCAGGCTTTGAATGAATTTTGTGTCTTAATGAACCATTTTGGTGTGCCATTGGCACCCGGTAAGACGGTGGGTCCTTCGACTTGCCTCGAGTTTCTGGGTATCGAGCTCGACTCGGAGGAGGGTTGTTTTCGTTTACCAAGAGAAAAAGTGCTCAGGTTCAGGGCATCCCTGGAGACGTGTATTAGTCAGTCCAAGGTTAAGTTGCAGCAATTACAACAATTGGTGGGACAGCTGAATTTCGCCCTGAGAGTAATACCGATGGCCCGCCCCTTTTCCCGCTCGATCGCTCAGGCCATGGTCGGCCTGAAGGAGGGTCACCATCGCACGAGACTCTCGGCCGAGGTTCGCCAGGACATGCGCATTTGGTTGGCATTTCTGGCGGATTTCAATGGTCGAGTTGTCTGGAACAAACCGGCGGTGTCCTCCGAGGAGCTGGGGTTGTGGACAGATTCGGCAGGGAGCATTGGTTTTGGTGCCATCTTTGGCACACAATGGTCGGCTCAAAAATGGCCGTCATGGTGGCATGAGGATGGGTTGACGAGTAACATTGCTTTTCTTGAACTGTTCCCCATTCTGGTGGCCCTGAAAACTTGGCCTGAGGGGTTTAGAGATCACTCTGTGGTGTTCTGGTCTGATAACATGACCGTGGTTGAGTGTATCAATAGCCAGGCGGCACGATGCAAATGGATCCTGAGGCTGCTGAAAGAAATTGTCTTGTTGTGTATGCAATTGAATGTCCTATTTAAGGCAAGACATGTGCCGGGGGTGATGAACCAGGCGGCTGATGCGCTTTCTCGTTTCCGTATGCAGGCCTTCTGGGGTTTTCTGCCCACAGCGGACCCGGTGGCGGCACCCTTCCCCGAAGCTCTCTGGTCTCTCGGTGCCCCGAATTACGAAACCTCGTGGGAGAGAGTTTAGCACCCAGGACAAGGAAGGCGTATGAAGGGGCGTTCCGTTCCTATTTGGCCTTTTTGGGGGCTGCTGGAGGGGAGCTTTGGGGCCAGGAGGAGGGGGTAGTAAATTTCCTGCTGTCTTTACATCAGGCAGGCAAATCTGTGGCTACTGCCCAGAGGCATCGGGCAGCCATTTCCTTTGTGGCAAGGGCTTATGGGATCCAGGACCCGACAGCGTCTTTCGTTGTACAAAAAGCGCTACGTGGGTGGCAACGCCTTGAGGGTCGCAGAGTAGATGAAAGGCGCCGGATAGGTCTGGATAGGCTGGCCCTGTTATTATCTGTACTCCCTTCAACGTGTTCATCCCAGTATGAAACAGTGTTATTCCGAGCCGCTTTTGCGCTGGCATTCCATGGGGCTATGCGGGTAAGCGAACTAGTGGCGAGGAACAAGCGGGATGTGACCGGGGGACTGTGCCGAGAGCACGTTCAGGTCAGAGGGGAGACGATGTCCATCTCGTTTGTCAGGTCCAAGACCGACCAGGGTGCGATGGGGGACTGCATAATCATACAAAGGATTCCCGGGTCCTCCATGTGCCCGGTAAGTTGCGTAGAGGAATATTTAACGCAAAGGGTGGCATCATGGGGGGGGACATTGTTGCGACACGCTGACACCACCCCACTGACGAGGTTTCAGTTTCAGCGGGTGCTTGCGATGTCAATCTCCGCTGCGGGCTTGAACCCCGGCGAGTTTGGGACACATTCCTTTCGGATAGGGGCTGCTACAGAGGCTACAGCCAGGGGTCTGAATGTCGAACAAGTTAAACGTGTGGGGCGTTGGTCCTCGAACTGTTATAAAAGGTATGTGCGGTTGCACATGTTATGAAGCTGTAATGATGTACTCACGCTTCCTGTTTTTCTTTGGTTTTCAGTTGCGCAAGCCTACGAGGCGGGGCGGACTGGGCAGTCGACCCAACACCGGGTCAGCGGTCAGACATCACCGGCTGTGAAAAAGGAGGTGTGGGTCGTGGGCCACTCATACGTGAGGCGGGCCGCGGACGTATTCAAAGCAGGTGACATGATTCACGTGGCTGGGGAATACGGGTACAGTGTGTCCTTCTACGGAAAGGGCGGGCTCTGTATTGACCAGTTTCAATCATTTTTTGAGGGTTTGTTAGGGCGGACGAGGTCACCGCCGTCTGTAGTCATAGTGCATCTTGGGGGCAACGATCTGGTGTCCACTGGTAGACGACTACTTCTTGAGGCAATGCTTTCCACTGTAAGTTGGTTAGCGAGAAGAGTTCCAGGGTGCACAATCGCATGGTCCCATATGATACCGCGACAAGTGTGGCGGGGGGCTCGTTCATTTTCTGCTCTGAATCATTCAGTAAGGAAGATTAATAATAAAGTGAGTCGATTGTTCCGTTCAAGTACACTGCATTCTATTTCGCATGGTTGTATTATAGGGGACAGTATGTATTTGGGTGATGGTATTCATTTGTCCCGGGTGGGGAACGAGTTACTCATAGGAGACCTGATAGCTTGGCTGGGGACTTTAAGACATGACCTTTAGGTAGGAGTGTGTGGGGGGTCCAGGTAGCCGGTCAACTATCCGGCCTGTGGCGGTAAAGTCATGATCGGTGAGCACTAATTAGTAGATCCCTATGAGTGGGCGTCACCCATTACGGATGGGAGCGCTCGAGGGAGGTGGCCATTGGCCCCTCAACGGGTAGGCGGTCCCTTCTAAGGATGGGACGCCGAAAGGAAAGGAAAGGCGGTCAAGGCCCCTTCCTGGGTAGGAGGGGCTACAGCCCCCTCCTGGGGAATTTCCCGGGGCCAGGATATCTGCGACGGCAGATGTGGTAAGTTGTGTGGGGTTTGGGAGGGGGTCTACGCTACCTTCTAGATACCTCACACGAGTCCTCGAACGACCTTTAAGTGGCGTCGAGTTTATTGGGGCCCCCGTCAAGTCAAGGGAAATTGGTAGTTGCACTTGAGGTACACCTCTGTGCGGTCGCCCCTCACAAGTGAGGGGGATTTTCGGGTTTAGGGATCTTGACACCGGTTACGACCTTGCCGTTGGCCCTTAAACGTTAGGATGTACAATTTCAAAATTTCAAGTTAATATTTTGTAGGATGTTAGTTCGGCTAGGAGAACCTTTGTATTAGAGAATATGTTAAGGTTAGCCAAACATCGCAATGTGGTAATGAAATTGTACATAATATGAAACTGTTATTTTAATGTTTTAATTTTGTTTCATATTTTAATAAATACGGCCGGGAAGGGTAACTCCCTTCCCGCCTTCCAAAAGTTCAAGAACTGTTTCCGGTTTCCCATCCTTGGGGAGTGTGTTGAGAGGGGGTGGCGGGTATCGCGGCCATATGGAAAGGGGCGACCATTCGGTCCCCCCGAACGTATGGCTGAGTACCACGAGCCCCCCGGGAAGCCATTTTTGGGCGGGAGGCGAGCCTCGGCTGGTATGCCCGAAGCGGCGTAGCCGGGGCGCGCTGTTTCCCGCCCTCGAGTGGGCTGGCCTAGACACTGACGCGGCTGGCCACGCCCTAAGGGCAGGCAGGGGCGGGTTTACGCCCGCCCTGAAGACGGATAAAAGGAGCAACAAGCCAAGAACGCATCCTCTTGTTCCTGTGCTCTGAAGCTGCACTCCCTCGCTGCACGTGAGCTCGAGACGGAACGAAGAGCCAATTTTGAACCCACCCACCAGCCCCTGAGGACAGCCAGTTGTTTTGAATAAAGTTTTGATATGGTAATGCTATTTTCTTGCAGGTTGTGGTGATTGTCGTGTTATTCTTAGTATGCAATAAAGAATGGTCAGCTACAATATTTTCTTCAAATAAAGTAATTCTGCACTAAGTATTGATCAGTAATCATACGTGAAATGGTTTATGGTTGTTTTTTAATTGAATTATTTAGTTAAATTGTCGTATTTATTTTTTGGTCGGGCGGTAAGGTCATGATCGGTGAGCACTAATTAGTAGATCCCTATGAGTGGGCGTCACCCATTACGGATGGGAGCGCTCGAGGGAGGTGGCCATTGGCCCCTCAACGGGTAGGCGGTCCCTTCTAAGGATGGGACGCCGAAAGGAAAGGAAAGGCGGTCAAGGCCCCTTCCTGGGTAGGAGGGGCTACAGCCCCCTCCTGGGGAATTTCCCGGGGCCAGGATATCTGCGACGGCAGATGTGGTAAGTTGTGTGGGGTTTGGGAGGGGGTCTACGCTACCTTCTAGATACCTCACACGAGTCCTCGAACGACCTTTAAGTGGCGTCGAGTTTATTGTGGCCCCCGTCAAGTCAAGGGAAATTGGTAGTTGCACTTGAGGTACACCTCTGTGCGGTCGCCCCTCACAAGTGAGGGGGATTTTCGGGTTTAGGGATCTTGACACCGGTTACGACCTTGCCGTTGGCCCTTAAACGTTAGGATGTACAATTTCAAAATTTCAAGTTAATGTTTTGTAGGATGTTAGTTCGGCTAGGAGAACCTTTGTATTAGAGAATATGTTAAGGTTAGCCAAACATCGCAATGTGGTAATGAAATTGTACATAATATGAAACTGTTATTTTAATGTTTTAATTTTGTTTCATATTTTAATAAATACGGCCGGGAAGGGTAACTCCCTTCCCGCCTTCTAAAAGTTCAAGAACTGTTTCCGGTTTCCCATCCTTGGGGAGTGTGTTGAGAGGGGGTGGCGGGTATCGCGGCCATATAACAAATTTGTCAGTTTATTTCATAGTCCATTCCCTTTCTCTTGTGCTGTAAAAGGAAGAGCCAAATTCCAAAATAGATCAATGATCTTTCAGAAAGTTCCCAAAGGGAACACCAAGACGAGTGTTAAAACTGCATTTACTCACAGGTTTTGAGCAGCAAACTCTGTAATGATATTAAAGTGCAATATCCAAGGGAACACTGACTCTGTCAAAGATGATCCAAAAGGAATTGATGAAAAGTCCCAACTACAAACAACAGAATCAATATAGTCTGAGGGGACACCCGGATTTGAACCAGGGACCTCTTGAATCGCAGTCAAATGCTCTACCACTGAGCTATATCCCCATCTTTTCAGTAAAATCAGAATGACATAATATCAGTACATCATGAAAGAGTGAGAGGATCATGCTAAGTTGTGCCGGAAAGTACAGGCTTGAAACTATGGAACAGGAGAAGTAGTCCTTAATATTATTTATTAAAGTAAAACTGGCTCATTTAAAAAACAGATTATTTTGTTTCATTGCTATTTTATTTGAATAGGCAGTGGTACATAAGACCAATTCCTCTACATACAATGATTGTTTTGAAACATTCTTAAAGCGGAAGAGGTTTTTACATGACACATTATCATTTGATGATTGGTTACCACAATCACCGAGATGGTGGTGAAGTATGAATGTTTTTTGGCCAAATTACGGAGGAAAAACATTTCTACATACCACTACAATTCGGTATTTGGAAGGAACACCCAAACACCCCTTTCAAGTACCTTCAATTTAATACATCAAAAAAAGCCACTTTGTGCTTGCAACTGGCCTGATTCTTCAGACCAGCCTTCTTGCAACTGCAACGAGGGTTTGTACATCTTGCACGTAGGCAGAGCTTTCAAGGAGAAATTAAATAGTTCCTACGTTGCACAAAAATGAAGTGCTTCAAACAAGCACATACTTTTATTGCAAAGGGAAAAGGTGGAATATATGTAAGACTGAGGACACAGGTGAAATGAGAAATAGATTGATTTCATAGCTGCCCAGTATTCTAAACCATTTCTTAAGTGCGATTCAAGAAAGCATCAAACAGTATAACAAATTTGTCAATTTGTTTCATAGTCCATTCCCTTTCTTTAGTGCTGTAAAAGGAAGAGCCAAATTCCAAAATAGATCAATGATCTTTCAGAAATTTCCCAAAGGGAATACCAAGCCGAGTGTTAAAGTTCCATTTACTCACAGGTTTTGAGCAGCAAACTCTGTAATGCTATTAAAGTGCAATATCCAAGGGAACACTGACTCTGTCAAAGATGATCCAAAAGGAATTGATGAAAAGTCCCAACTACAAACAACAGAATCAAAATAGTCTGAGGGGAAACCTGGATTTGAACCAGGGACCTCTTGATCTGCAGTCAAATGCTCTACCACTGAGCTATATCCCCAGCTTTTCAGTAAAATCAGAATGACATAATATCAGTACATCATGAAAGAGTGAGAGGATCATGCTAAGTTGTGCCGGAAAGTACAGGCTTGAAACTGTGGAACAGGAGAAGTAGTCCTTAATATTTTTTATTAAAGTAAAACTGGATCATTTAAAAAACTGATTATTTTTTTCATTGCTATTTTATTTGAATAGGCCGTGGTACATAAGACCAATGCCTCTACATACAATGATTGTTTTGAAACATTCTTAAAGGGGAAGAGGTTTTTACGTGACACATTATCATTTGATGATTGGTTACCACAATCACCGAGATGGTGGTGAAGTATGATTGTTTTTTGGCCAAATTACGGAGGAAAAACATTTCTACATACCACTACAATTCGGTATTTGGAAGGAACACCCAAACACCCCTTTCAAGTACCTTCGATTTAATACATCAAAAAAAGCCACTTTGTGCTTGCAACTGGCCTGATTCTTCAGACCAGCCTTCTTGCAACTGCAACGAGGGTTTGAACATCTTGCACGTAGGCAGAGCTTTCAAGGAGAAATTAAATAGTTCCTACGTTGCACAAAAATGAAGTGCTTCAAACAAGCACATACTTTTAATGCACAGGGAAAAGCTGGAATATATGTAAGACTGAGGACACAGGTGAAATGAGAAATAGACTGACTGCATCGCTGCACAGTATTCTAAGCCATTTCTTTAGTGCAATTCAAGAAAGCACCAAACAGTATAACAAATTTGTCAATTTATTTCATAGTCCATTCCCTTTCTTTAGTGCTGTAAAAGGAAGAGCCAAATTCCAAAATAGATCAATGATCTTTCAGAAAGTTCCCAAATGGAACACCAAGCCGAGTGTTAAAACTGCATTTACTCACATGTTTTGAGCAGCAAACTCTGTAATGCTATTAAAGTGCAATATCCAAGGGAACACTGACTCTGTCAAAGATGATCCAAAAGGAATTGATGAAAAGTCCCAACTACAAACAACAGAATCAAAATAGTCTGAGGGGACACCCGGATTTGAACCAGGGACCGCTTGATCTGCAGTCAAATGCTCTACCACTGAGCTATATCTCCAGCTTTTCAGTAAAATCAGAATGACATAATATCAGTACATCATGAAAGAGTGAGAGGATCATGCTAAGTTGTGCCGGAAAGTACAGGCTTGAAACTGTGGAACAGGAGAAGTAGTCCTTAATATTATTTATTAAAGTAAAACTGGATCATTTAAAAAACAGATTAATTTTTTCATTGCTATTTTATTTGAATAGGCCGTGGTACATAAGACCAATGCCTCTACATACAATGATTGTTTTGAAACATTCTTAAAGGGGAAGAGGTTTTTACGTGACACATTATCATTTGATGATTCGTTACCACAATCACCGAGATGGTGGTGAAGTATGATTGTTTTTTGGCCAAATTACGATGGAAAAACATTTCTACATACCACTACAATTCGGTATTTGGAAGGAACACCCAAACACCCCTTTCAAGTACCTTCAATTTAATACATCAAAAAAAGGCACTTTGTGCTTGCAACTGGCCTGATTCTTCAGACCAGCCTTCTTGCAACTGCAACAAGGGTTTGTACATCTTGCACGTAGGCAGAGCTTTCAAGGAGAAATTAAATAGTTCCTAAGTTGCACAAAAATGAAGTGCTTCAAACAAACACATACTTTGTATGGACAGAGAAGAGATGGAATATATGTAAGACTGAGGACACAGGTGTAATGAGAAATAGATTGATTGCATAGCTGCCCAGTATTCTAAGCCATTTCTTTAGTGCGATTCAAGAGAGCACCAAACAGTATAACAAATTTGTCAATTGGTTTCATAGTCCATTCCCTTTGTTTAGAGCTGTGAAAGGTAGAGACGAAGTCCAAAATAGATCAATGATGTTTCAGAAATTTCCCATAGGGAATACCAAGCCCAGTGTAAAAAATGCAGTTACTCACAAGTTTTAATCAGCAACACTGTAATGGTATTAAAGTGTAACATCCAAGGGAACACTGACTCTGTCAAAGATGATCCAAATGGGATTCATGAAAATTCCCAACTACAAACAGCAGATTCAAAATAGTATCAGGGGACACCCGGATTTGAACCAGTGACCTCTTGATCTGCAGTCAAATGCTCTACCACTGAGCTATATCCCCAGCTGTCATCCAAGTTCAGAATGACAATATATCAGTACATCATGAAAGAGTGAGAGGATCATGCTAAGTTGTGCCGGAAAGTACAACCTTGAAACTGTGGAACTGTAGAAGTAGTTCTTAATATTATTTATTAAAGGAAAAATGGATCATTAAAAAAAAATATATGTATTTGTTTGATTGGTATTTTATTTGAGTAGGCAGTGGTACATAGGACCAATGCCTGCACTTAAAATGTTTGTTTTGAAACATTCTCAAAGGGGAAGAGGTTTTTACGGGATACCTTATTGTTTCATGTTTGGTTACCACAATCACTCAGATGGTGATGAAGTATGATTGTTTTGGGCCACATTACGGTGGAAAAACATTTCTACATACCACTACAATTCGGTATTTGGAAGGTACACACAAACACCCCTTTCACGGACCTTCGATTTAAAACAGCAGAAAAAGCCACTTTGTGCTTGCAAATGGCCTGATTCTTCAGGCCAGCCTTCTTGCAACTGCAACAATGGTTCGTACATCTTGCACGTAGACAGAGCATTTAAGGAGAAATTAAATAGTTCCTACGTTGCACAAAAATGAAGTGCTTCAAACAAGCACATACTTTGGATGCACAGGGAAAAGGTGGAATATATGTAAGACTGAGGACACAGGTGAAATGAGAAATAGACTGACTGCATCGCTGCACAGTATTCTAAGCCATTTCTTTAGTGCGATTCAAGAAAGCACCAAACAGTATAACAAATTTGTCAATTTATTTCATAGTCCATTCCCTTTCTTTAGTGCTGTAAAAGGAAGAGCCAAATTCCAAAATAGATCAATGATCTTTCAGAAAGTTCCCAAAGGGAACACCAAGCCGAGTGTTAAAACTGCATTTACTCACAGGTTTTGAGCAGCAAACTCTGTAATGATATTAAAGTGCAATATCCAAGGGAACACTGACTCTGTCAAAGATGATCCAAAAGGAATTGATGAAAAGTCCCAACTACAAACAACAGAATCAAAATAGTCTGAGGGGACACCCGGATTTGAACCATGGACCTCTTGAGCTGCAGTCAAATGCTCTACCACTGAGCTATATCCCCAGCTGTTCAGTAAAATCAGAATGACATAATATCAGTACATCATGAAAGAGTGAGAGGATCATGCTAAGTTGTGCCGGAAAGTACAGGCTTGAAACTGTGGAACAGGAGAAGTAGTCCTTAATATTATTTATTAAAGTAAAACTGGATCATTTAAAAAACAGATTAATTTGTTTCATTGCTATTTTATTTGAATAGGCAGTGGTACATAAGACCAATGCCTCTACATACAATGATTGTTTTGAAACATTCTTAAAGGGGAAGAGGTTTTTACGTGACACATTATCATTTGATGATTGGTTACCACAATCACCGAGATGGTGGTGAAGTATGATTGTTTTTTGGCCAAATTACGGAGGAAAAACATTTCTACATACCACTACAATTCGGTATTTGGAAGGAACACCCAAACACCCCTTTCAAGTACCTTCGATTTAATACACCAAAAAAAGCCACTTTGTGCTTGCAACTGGCCTGATTCTTCAGACCAGCCTTCTTGCAACTGCAACGAGGGTTTGAACATCTTGCACGTAGGCAGAGCTTTCAAGGAGAAATTAAATAGTTCCTACGTTGCACAAAAATGAAGTGCTTCAAACAAGCACATACTTTTAATGCACAGGGAAAAGGTGGAATATATGTAAGACTGAGGACACAGGTGAAATGAGAAATAGACTGACTGCATCGCTGCACAGTATTCTAAGCCATTTCTTTAGTGCGATTCAAGAGAGCACCAAACAGTATAACAAATTTGTCAATTTGTTTCATAGTCCATTCCCTTTCTTTAGTGCTGTATAAGGAAGAGCCAAATTCCAAAATAGATCAATGATCTTTCAGAAATTTCCCAAAGGGAATACCAAGCCGAGTGCTAAAACTCCATTTACTCACAGGTTTTGAGCAGCAAACTATGTAATGCTATTAAAGTGCAATAACCAAGGGAACACTGACTCTGTCAAAGATGATCCAAAAGGAATTGATGAAAAGTCCCAACTACAAACAACAGAATCAAAATAGTCTGAGGGGACACCCGGATTTGAACAAGGGACCTCTTGATCTGCAGTCAAATACTCTACCACTGAGCTATATCCCCAGCTTTTCAGTAAAATCAGAATGACATAATATCAGTACATCATGAAAGAGTGAGAGGATCATGCTAAGTTGTGCCGGAAAGTACAGGCTTGAAACTGTGGAACAGGATAAGTAGTAGTTAATATTATTTATTAAAGGAAAGCTGTATCATTTAAAAAACTGATTAATTTGTTTCATTGCTATTTTATTTGAATAGGCAGTGGTACATAAGACCAATGCCTCTACATACAATGATTGTTTTGAAACATTCTTAAAGGGGAAGAGGTTTTTACGTGACACATTATCATTTGATGATTGGTTATCACAATCACCGAGATGGTGGTGAAGTATGATTGTTTTTTGGCCAAATTACGATGGAAAAACATTTCTACATACCACTACAATTCGGTATTTGGAAGGAACACCCAAACACCCCTTTCAAGTACCTTCGATTTAATACATCAAAAAAAGCCACTTTGTGCTTGCAACTGGCCTGATTCTTCAGACCAGCCTTCTTGCAACCGCAACGAGGGTTTGTACATCTTGCACGTAGGCAGAGCTTTCAAGGAGAAAATTAAATAGTTCCTAAGTTGCACAAAAATGAAGTTCTTCAAACAAACACATACTTTGTATGGACAGAGAGGCGATGGAATATATGTAAGACTGAGGACACAGGTGTAATGAGAAATAGATTGATTGCATAGCTGCCCAGTATTCTAAGCCATTTCTTTAGTGCGATTCAAGAGAGCACCAAACAGTATAACAAATTTGTCAATTGGTTTCATAGTCCATTCCCTTTGTTTAGAGCTGTGAAAGGTAGAGCCGAATTCCAAAATAGATCAATGATGTTTCAGAAATTTCCCATAGGGAATACCAAGCCCAGTGTAAAAAATGCAGTTACTCACAAGTTTTAATCAGCAACACTGTAATGGTATTAAAATGTAACATCTAAGGGAACACTGACTCTGTCAAAGATGATCCAAATGGGATTCATGAAAATTCCCAACTACAAACAGCAGATTCAAAATAGTATGAGGGGACTCCCGGATTTGAACCAGGGACCTCTTGATCTGCAGTCAAATGCTCTACCACTGAGCTATATCCCCAGCTGTCAGCCAAGATCAGAATGACAATATATCAGTACATCATGAAAGAGTGAGAGGATCATGCTAAGTTGTGCCGGAAAGTACAACCTTGAAACTGTGGAACTGTAGAAGTAGTTCTTAATATTATTTATTAAAGGAAAAATCGATCATTAAAAAAAATATATGTATTTGTTTGATTGGTATTTTATTTGAATAGGCAGTGGTACATAGGACCAATGCCTGCACTTAAAATGTTTGTTTTGAAACATTCTCAAAGGGGAAGAGGTTTTTACGGGATACCTTATTGTTTCATGTTTGGTTACCACAATCACTCAGATGGTGATGAAGTATGATTGTTTTGGGCCACATTACGGTGGAAAAACATTTCTACATACCACTACAATTCGGTATTTGGAAGGTACACCCAAACACCCCTTTCACAGACCTTCGATTTAAAACATCAGAAAAAGCCACTTTGTGCTTGCAAATGGCCTGATTCTTCAGGCCAGCCTTCTTGCAACTGCAACAATGGTTCGTACATCTTGCACGTAGGCAGAGCATTTAAGGAGAAATTAAATAGTTCCTACGTTGCACAAAAATGAAGTGCTTCAAACAAGCACATACTTTGGATGCACAGGGAAAAGGTGGAATATATGTAAGACTGAGGACACAGGTGAAATGAGAAATAGACTGACTGCATCGCTGCACAGTATTCTAAGCCATTTCTTTAGTGCGATTCAAGAAAGCACCAAACAGTATAACAAATTTGTCAATTTATTTCATAGTCCATTCCCTTTCTTTAGTGCTGTAAAAGGAAGAGCCAAATTCCAAAATAGATCAATGATCTTTCAGAAAGTTCCCAAATGGAACACCAACCCGAGTGTTAAAACTGCATTTACTCACAGGTTTTGAGCAGCAAACTCTGTAATGATATTAAAGTGCAATATCCAAGGGAACACTGACTCTGTCAAAGATGATCCAAAAGAAATTGATGAAAAGTCCCAACTACAAACAACAGAATCAAAATAGTCAGAGGGGACACCCGGATTTGAACCAGGGACCTCTTGATCTGCAGTCAAATGCTCTACCACTGAGCTATATCCCCAGCTTTTCAGTAAAATCAGAATGACATAATATCAGTACATCATGAAAGAGTGAGAGGATCATGCTAAGTTGTGCCGGAAAGTACAGGCTTGAAACTGTGGAACAGGAGAAGTAGTCCTTAATATTATTTATTAAAGTAAAACTGGATCATTTAAAAAACAGATTAATTTGTTTCATTGCTATTTTATTTGAAAAGGCAGTGGTACATAAGACCAATGCCTCTACATACAATGATTGTTGTGAAACATTCTTAAAGGGGAAGAGGTTTTTACGTGACACATTATCATTTGATGATTGGTTACCACAATCACCGAGATGGTGGTGAAGTATGATTGTTTTTTGGCCAAATTACGGAGGAAAAACATTTCTACATACCACTACAATTCGGTATTTGGAAGGAACACCCAAACACCCCTTTCAAGTACCTTCGATTTAATACATCAAAAAAAGCCACTTTGTGCTTGCAACTGGCCTGATTCTTCAGACCAGCCTTCTTGCAACTGCAACGAGGGTTTGAACATCTTGCACGTAGGCAGAGCTTTCAAGGAGAAATTAAATAGTTCCTACGTTGCACAAAAATGAAGTGCTTCAAACAAGCACATACTTTTAATGCACAGGGAAAAGGTGGAATATATGTAAGACTGAGGATACAGGTGAAATGAGAAATAGACTGACTGCATCACTGCACAGTATTCTAAGCCATTTCTTTAGTGCGATTCAAGAGAGCACCAAACAGTATAACAAATTTGTCAATTTGTTTCATAGTCCATTCCCTTTCTTTAGTGCTGTATAAGGAAGAGCCAAATTCCAAAATAGATCAATGATCTTTCAGAAATTTCCCAAAGGGAATACCAAGCCGAGTGCTAAAACTCCATTTACTCACAGGTTTTGAGCAGCAAACTATGTAATGCTATTAAAGTGCAATAACCAAGGGAACACTGACTCTGTCAAAGATGATCCGAAAGGAATTGATGAAAAGTCCCAACTACAAACAACAGAATCAAAATAGTCTGAGGGGACACCCGGATTTGAACCAGGGACCTCTTGATCTGCAGTCAAATACTCTACCACTGAGCTATATCCCCAGCTTTTCAGTAAAATCAGAATGACATAATATCAGTACATCATGAAAGAGTGAGAGGATCATGCTAAGTTGTGCCGGAAAGTACAGGCTTGAAACTGTGGAACAGGAGAAGTAGTAGTTAATATTATTTATTAAAGGAAAGCTGTATCATTTAAAAAACGGATTAATTTGTTTCATTGCTATTTTATTTGAATAGGCAGTGGTACATAAGACCAATGCCTCTACATACAAAGATTGTTTTGAAACATTCTTAAAGGGGAAGAGGTTTTTATGTGACACATTATCATTTGATGATTGGTTACCACAATCACCGAGATGGTGGTGAAGTATGATAGTTTTTTGGCCAAATTACGATGGAAAAACATTTCTACATACCACTACAATTCGGTATTTGGAAGGAACACCCAAACACCCCTTTCAAGTACCTTCGATTTAATACATCAAAAAAAGCCACTTTGTGCTTGCAACTGGCCTGATTCTTCAGACCAGCCTTCTTGCAACTGCAACGAGGGTTTGTACATCTTGCACGTAGGCAGAGCTTTCAAGGAGGAATTAAATAGTTCCTAAGTTGCACAAAAATGAAGTGCTTCAAACAAACACATACTTTGTATGGACAGAGAAGAGATGGAATATATGTAAGACTGAGGACACAGGTGTAATGAGAAATAGATTGATTGCATAGCTGCCCAGTATTCTAAGCCATTTCTTTAGTGCGGTTCAAGAGAGCACCAAACAGTATAACAAATTTGTCAATTGGTTTCATAGTCCATTCCCTTTGTTTAGAGCTGTGAAAGGTAGAGCCGAATTCCAAAATAGATCAATGATGTTTCAGAAATTTCCCATAGGGAATACCAAGCCCAGTGTAAAAAATGCAGTTACTCACAAGTTTTAATCAGCAACACTGTAATGGTATTAAAGTGTAACATCCAAGGGAACACTGACTCTGTCAAAGATGATCCAAATGGGATTCATGAAAATTCCCAACTACAAACAGCAGATTCAAAATAGTATAAGGGGACACCCGGATTTGAACCAGGGACCTCTTGATCTGCAGTCAAATGCTCTACCTCTGAGCTATATCCCTAGCTGTCAGCCAACATCAGAATGACAATATATCAGTACATCATGAAAGAGTGAGAGGATCATGCTAAGTTGTGCCGGAAAGTACAACCTTGAAACTGTGGAACTGTAGAAGTAGTTCTTAATATTATTTATTAAAGGAAAAATGGATCATTAAAAAAATATATGTATTTGTTTGATTGGTATTTTATTTGAATAGGCAGTGGTACATAGGACCAATGCCTGCACTTAAAATGTTTGTTTTGAAACATTCTAAAAAGGGGAAGAGGTTTTTACGGGATACCTTATTGTTTCATGTTTGGTTACCACAATCACTCAGATGGTGATGAAGTATGATTGTTTTGGGCCACATTACGGTGGAAAAACATTTCTACATACCACTGCAATTCGGTATTTGGAAGGTACACCCAAACACCCCTTTCACGAACCTTCGATTTAAAACATCAGAAAAAGCCACTTTGTGCTTGCAAATGGCCTGATTCTTCAGGCCAGCCTTCTTGCAACTGCAACAATGGTTCGTACATCTTGCACGTAGGCAGAGCATTTAAGGAGAAATTAAATAGTTCCTACGTTGCACAAAAATGAAGTGCTTCAAACAAGCACATACTTTTAATGCACAGGGAAAAGGTGGAATATATGTAAGACTGAGGACACAGGTGAAATGAGAAATAGACTGACTGCATCGCTGCACAGTATTCTAAGCCATTTCTTTAGTGCGATTCAAGAAAGCACCAAACAGTATAACAAATTTGTCAATTTGTTTCATAGTCCATTCCCTTTCTTTAGGTCTGTAAAAGGAAGAGCCAAATTCAAAAAAAGATCAATGATCTTTCAGAAAGTTCCCAAAGGGAACACCAAGCCGAGTGTTAAAACTGCATTTACTCACAGGTTTTGAGCAGCAAACTCGGTAATGCTATTAAAGTGCAATATCCAAGGGAACACTGACTCTGTCATAGATGATCCAAAAGGAATTGATGAAAAGTCCCAACTACAAACAACAGAATCAAAATAGTGTGAGGGGACACCCGGATTTGAACCAGGGACCTCTTGATCTGCAGTCAAATGCTCTACCACTGAGCTATATCCCCAGCTTTTCAGAAATATTAGAATGACATAATATCAGTACATCATGAAAGAGTGAGAGGATCATGCTAAGTTGTGCCACAAAGTACAGGCTTGAAACTGTGGAACAGGAGAAGTAGTCCTTAATATTATTTATTAAAGTAAAACTGGATCATTTAAAAAACAGATGAATTTTTTCATTGCTATTTTATTTGAATAGGCCGTGGTACATAAGACCAATGCCTCTACATACAATGATTGTTTTGAAACATTCTTGAAGGGGAAGAGGTTTTTACGTGACACATTATCATTTGATGATTGGTTACCACAATCACCGAGATGGTGGTGAAGTATGATTGTTTTTTGGCCAAATTACGATGGAAAAACATTTCTACATACCACTACAATTCGGTATTTGGAAGGAACACCCAAACACCCCTTTCAAGTACCTTCAATTTAATACATCAAAAAAAGCCACTTTGTGCTTGCAACTGGCCTGATTCTTCAGACCAGCCTTCTTGCAACTGCAACGAGGGTTTGTACATCTTGCACGTAGGCAGAGCTTTCAAGGAGAAATTATATAGTTCCTAAGTTGCACAAAAATGAAGTGCTTCAAACAAACACATACTTTGTATGGACAGAGAAGAGATGGAATATATGTAAGACTGAGGACACAGGTGTAATGAGAAATAGATTGATTGCATAGCTGCCCAGTATTCTAAGCCATTTCTTTAGTGTGGTTCAAGAGAGCACCAAACAGTATAACAAATTTGTCAATTGGTTTCATAGTCCATTCCCTTTGTTTAGAGCTGTGAAAGGTAGAGCCGAATTCCAAAATAGATCAATGATGTTTCAGAAATTTCCCATAGGGAATACCAAGCCCAGTGTAAAAAATGCAGTTACTCACAAGTTTTAATCAGCAACACTGTAATGGTATTAAAGTGTAACATCCAAGGGAACACTGACTCTGTCAAAGATGATCCAAATGGGATTCATGAAAATTCCCAACTACAAACAGCAGATTCAAAATAGTATAAGGGGACACCCGGATTTGAACCAGGGACCTCTTGATCTGCAGTCAAATGCTCTACCTCTGAGCTATATCCCTAGCTGTCAGCCAACATCAGAATGACAATATATCAGTACATCATGAAAGAGTGAGAGGATCATGCTAAGTTGTGCCGGAAAGTACAACCTTGAAACTGTGGAACTGTAGAAGTAGTTCTTAATATTATTTATTAAAGGAAAAATGGATCATTAAAAAAATATATGTATTTGTTTGATTGGTATTTTATTTGAATAGGCAGTGGTACATAGGACCAATGCCTGCACTTAAAATGTTTGTTTTGAAACATTCTCAAAGGGGAAGAGGTTTTTACGGGATACCTTATTGTTTCATGTTTGGTTACCACAATCACTCAGATGGTGATGAAGTATGATTGTTTTGGGCCACATTACGGTGGAAAAACATTTCTACATACCACTGCAATTCGGTATTTGGAAGGTACACCCAAACACCCCTTTCACGGACCTTCGATTTAAAACATCAGAAAAAGCCACTTTGTGCTTGCAAATGGCCTGATTCTTCAGGCCAGCCTTCTTGCAACTGCAACAATGGTTCGTACATCTTGCACGTAGGCAGAGCATTTAAGGAGAAATTAAATAGTTCCTACGTTGCACAAAAATGAAGTGCTTCAAACAAGCACATACTTTTAATGCACAGGGAAAAGGTGGAATATATGTAAGACTGAGGACACAGGTGAAATGAGAAATAGACTGACTGCATCGCTGCACAGTATTCTAAGCCATTTCTTTAGTGCGATTCAAGAAAGCACCAAACAGTATAACAAATTTGTCAATTTGTTTCATAGTCCATTCCCTTTCTTTAGGTCTGTAAAAGGAAGAGCCAAATTCAAAAAAAGATCAATGATCTTTCAGAAAGTTCCCAAAGGGAACACCAAGCCGAGTGTTAAAACTGCATTTACTCACAGGTTTTGAGCAGCAAACTCGGTAATGCTATTAAAGTGCAATATCCAAGGGAACACTGACTCTGTCATAGATGATCCAAAAGGAATTGATGAAAAGTCCCAACTACAAACAACAGAATCAAAATAGTGTGAGGGGACACCCGGATTTGAACCAGGGACCTCTTGATCTGCAGTCAAATGCTCTACCACTGAGCTATATCCCCAGCTTTTCAGAAAAATTAGAATGACATAATATCAGTACATCATGAAAGAGTGAGAGGATCATGCTAAGTTGTGCCGGAAAGTACAGGCTTGAAACTGTGGAACAGGAGAAGTAGTCCTTAATATTATTTATTAAAGTAAAACTGGATCATTTAAAAAACAGATTAATTTGTTTCATTGCTATTTTATTTGAATAGGCAGTGGTACATAAGACCAATGCCTCTACATACAATGATTGTTTTGAAACATTCTTAAAGCGGAAGAGGTTTTTACATGACACATTATCATTTGATGATTGGTTACCACAATCACCGAGATGGTGATGAAGTATGAATGTTTTTTGGCCAAATTACGGAGGAAAACCATTTCTACATACCACTACAATTCGGTATTTGGAAGGAACACCCAAACACCCCTTTCAAGTACCTTCGATTTAATACATCAAAAAAAGCCACTTTGTGCTTGCAACTGGCCTGATTCTTCAGACCAGCCTTCTTGCAACTGCAACGAGGGTTTGTACATATTGCACGTAGGCAGAGCTTTCAAGGAGAAATTAAATAGTTCCTAAGTTGCACAAAAATGAAGTGCTTCAAACAAACACATACTTTGTATGGACAGAGAAGAGATTGAATATATGTAAGACTGAGGACACAGGTGTAATGAGAAATAGATTGATTGCATAGCTGCCCAGTATTCTAAGTCATTTCTTTAGTGCGATTCAAGAGAGCACCAAACAGTATAACAAATTTGTCAATTGGTTTCATAGTCCATTCCCTTTGTTTAGAGCTGTGAAAGGTAGAGCCGAATTCCAAAATAGATCAATGATGTTTCAGAAATTTCCCATAGGGAATACCAAGCCCAGTGTAAAAAATGAAGTTACTCAATAGTTTTAATCAGCAACACTGTAATGGTATTAAAGTGTAACATCCAAGGGAACACTGACTCTGTCAAAGATGATCCAAATGGGATTCATGAAAATTCCCAACTACAAACTGCAGATTCAAAATAGTATGAGGGGACACCCGGATTTGAACCAGGGACCTCTTGATCTGCAGTCAAATACTCTACCACTGAGCTATATCCCTAGCTGTCAGCCAACTTCAGAATGACAATATATCAGTACATCATGAAAGAGTGAGAGGATCATGCTAAGTTGTGCCGGAAAGTACAACCTTGAAACTGTGGAACTGTAGAAGTAGTTCTTAATATTATTTATTAAAGGAAAAATGGATCATTAAAAAAATATATGTATTTGTTTGATTGGTATTTTATTTGAATAGGCAGTGGTACATAGGACCAATGCCTGCACTTAAAATGTTTGTTTTGAAACATTCTCAAAGGGGAAGAGGTTTTTACGGGATACCTTATTGTTTCATGTTTGGTTACCACAATCACTCAGATGGTGATGAAGTATGATTGTTTTGGGCCACATTACGGTGGAAAAACATTTCTACATACCACTGCAATTCGGTATTTGGAAGGTACACCCAAACACCCCTTTCACGGACCTTCGATTTAAAACATCAGAAAAAGCCACTTTGTGCTTGCAAATGGCCTGATTCTTCAGGCCAGCCTTCTTGCAACTGCAACAATGGTTCGTACATCTTGCACGTAGGCAGAGCATTTAAGGAGAAATTAAATAGTTCCTACGTTGCACAAAAATGAAGTGCTTCAAACAAGCACATACTTTTAATGCACAGGGAAAAGGTGGAATATATGTAAGACTGAGGACACAGGTGAAATGAGAAATAGACTGACTGCATCGCTGCACAGTATTCTAAGCCATTTCTTTAGTGCGATTCAAGAAAGCACCAAACAGTATAACAAATTTGTCAATTTGTTTCATAGTCCATTCCCTTTCTTTAGGTCTGTAAAAGGAAGAGCCAAATTCAAAAAAAGATCAATGATCTTTCAGAAAGTTCCCAAAGGGAACACCAAGCCGAGTGTTAAAACTGCATTTACTCACAGGTTTTGAGCAGCAAACTCGGTAATGCTATTAAAGTGCAATATCCAAGGGAACACTGACTCTGTAATAGATGATCCAAAAGGAATTGATGAAAAGTCCCAACTACAAACAACAGAATCAAAATAGTGTGAGGGGACACCCGGATTTGAACCAGGGACCTCTTGATCTGCAGTCAAATGCTCTACCACTGAGCTATATCCCCAGCTTTTCAGAAAAATTAGAATGACATAATATCAGTACATCATGAAAGAGTGAGAGGATCATGCTAAGTTGTGCCGGAAAGTACAGGCTTGAAACTGTGGAACAGGAGAAGTAGTCCTTAATATTATTTATTAAAGTAAAACTGGATCATTTAAAAAACAGATTAATTTGTTTCATTGCTATTTTATTTGAATAGGCAGTGGTACATAGGACCAATGCCTCTACATACAATGATTGTTTTGAAACATTCTTAAAGCGGAAGAGGTTTTTACATGACACATTATCATTTGATGATTGGTTACCACAATCACCGAGATGGTGATGAAGTATGAATGTTTTTTGGCCAAATTACGGAGGAAAACCATTTCTACATACCACTACAATTCGGTATTTGGAAGGAACACCCAAACACCCCTTTCAAGTACCATCGATTTAATACATCAAAAAAAGCCACTTTGTGCTTGCAACTGGCCTGATTCTTCAGACCAGCCTTCTTGCAACTGCAACGAGGGTTTGTACATCTTGCACGTAGGCAGAGCTTTCAAGGAGAAATTAAATAGTTCCTAAGTTGCACAAAAATGAAGTGCTTCAAACAAACACATACTTTGTATGGACAGAGAAGAGATGGAATATATGTAAGACTGAGGACACATGTGTAATGAGAAATAGATTGATTGCATAGCTGCCCAGTATTCTAAGCCATTTCTTTAGTGCGATTCAAGAGAGCACCAAACAGTATAACAAATTTGTCAATTGGTTTCATAGTCCATTCCCTTTGTTTAGAGCTGTGAAAGGTAGAGCCGAATTCCAAAATAGATCAATGATGTTTCAGAAATTTCCCATAGGGAATACCAAGCCCAGTGTAAAAAATGAAGTTACTCAATAGTTTTAATCAGCAACACTGTAATGGTATTAAAGTGTAACATCCAAGGGAACACTGACTCTGTCAAAGATGATCCAAATGGGATTCATGAAAATTCCCAACTACAAACTGCAGATTCAAAATAGTATGAGGGGACACCCGGATTTGAACCAGGGACCTCTTGATCTGCAGTCAAATGCTCTACCACTGAGCTATACCCCTAGCTGTCAGCCAACATCAGAATGACAATATATCAGTACATCATGAAAGAGTGAGAGGATCATGCTAAGTTGTGCCGGAAAGTACAACCTTGAAACTGTGGAACTGTAGAAGTAGTTCTTAATATTATTTATTAAAGGAAAATGGATCATTAAAAAAAATATATGTATTTGTTTGATTGGTATTTTATTTGAGTAGGCAGTGGTACATAGGACCAATGCCTGCACTTAAAATGTTTGTTTTGAAACATTCTCAAAGGGGAAGAGGTTTTTACGGGATACCTTATTGTTTCATGTTTGGTTACCACAATCACTCAGATGGTGATGAAGTATGATTGTTTTGGGCCACATTACGGTGGAAAAACATTTCTACATACCACTACAATTCGGTATTTGGAAGGTACACACAAACACCCCTTTCACGGACCTTCGATTTAAAACATCAGAAAAAGCCACTTTGTGCTTGCAAATGGCCTGATTCTTCAGGCCAGCCTTCTTGCAACTGCAACAATGGTTCGTACATCTTGCACGTAGACAGAGCATTTAAGGAGAAATTAAATAGTTCCTACGTTGCACAAAAATGAAGTGCTTCAAACAAGCACATACTTTGGATGCACAGGGAAAAGGTGGAATATATGTAAGACTGAGGACACAGGTGAAATGAGAAATAGACTGACTGCATCGCTGCACAGTATTCTAAGCCATTTCTTTAGTGCGATTCAAGAAAGCACCAAACAGTATAACAAATTTGTCAATTTATTTCATAGTCCATTCCCTTTCTCTCGTGCTGTAAAAGGAAGAGCCAAATTCCAAAATAGATCAATGATCTTTCAGAAAGTTCCCAAAGGGAACACCAAGCCGAGTGTTAAAACTGCATTTACTCACAGGTTTTGAGCAGCAAACTCTGTAATGATATTAAAGTGCAATATCCAAGGGAACACTGACTTTGTCAAAGATGATACAAAAGGAATTGATGAAAAGTCCCAACTACAAACAACAGAATCAAAATAGTCTGAGGGGACACCCGGATTTGAACCAGGGACCTCTTGATCTGCAGTCAAATGCTCTACCACTGAGCTATATCCCCAGCTTTTCAGTAAAATCAGAATGACATAATATCAGTACATCATGAAAGAGTGAGAGGATCATGCTAAGTTGTGCCGGAAAGTACAGGCTTGAAACTGTGGAACAGGAGAAGTAGTCCTTAATATTATTTATTAAAGTAAAACTGGCTCATTTAAAAAACAGATTAATTTGTTTCATTGCTATTTTATTTGAATAGGCAGTGGTACATAAGACCAATGCCTCTACATACAATGATTGTTTTGAAACATTCTTAAAGCGGAAGAGGTTTTTACATGACACATTATCATTTGATGATTGGTTACCACAATCACCGAGATGGTGGTGAAGTATGAATGTTTTTTGGCCAAATTACGGAGGAAAAACATTTCTACATACCACTACAATTCAGTATTTGGAAGGAACACCCAAACACCTCTTTCAAGTACCTTCGATTTAATACATCAAAAAAAGCCACTTTGTGCTTGCAACTGGCCTGATTCTTCAGACCAGCCTTCTTGCAACTGCAACGAGGGTTTGTACATCTTGCACGTAGGCAGAGCTTTCAAGGAGAAATTAAATTGTTCCTACGTTGCACAAAAATGAAGTGCTTCAAACAAGCACATACTTTTAATGCACAGGGAAAAGGTGGAATATATGTAAGACTGAGGACACAGGTGAAATGAGAAATAGACTGACTGCATCGCTGCACAGTATTCTAAGCCATTTCTTTAGTGCGATTCAAGAAAGCATCAAACAGTATAACAAATTTGTCAATTTGTTTCATAGTCCATTCCCTTTCTTTAGTGCTGTAAAAGGAAGAGCCAAATTCCAAAATAGATCAATGATCTTTCAGAAATTTCCCAAAGGGAATACCAAGCCGAGTGTTAAAACTCCATTTACTCACAGGTTTTGAGCAGCAAACTCTGTAATGATATTAAAGTGCAATATCCAAGGGAACACTGACTCTGTCATAGATGATCCAAAAGGAATTGATGAAAAGTCCCAACTACAAACAACAGAATCAAAATAGTGTGAGGGGACACCCGGATTTGAACCAGGGACCTCTTGATCTGCAGTCAAATGCTCTACCACTGAGCTATATCCCCAGCTTTTCAGAAAAATTAGAATGACATAATATCAGTACATCATGAAAGAGTGAGAGGATCATGCTAAGTTGTGCCGGAAAGTACAGGCTTGAAACTGTGGAACAGGAGAAGTAGTCCTTAATATTATTTATTAAAGTAAAACTGGATCATTTAAAAAACAGATTAATTTGTTTCATTGCTATTTTATTTGAATAGGCAGTGGTACATAGGACCAATGCCTCTACATACAATGATTGTTTTGAAACATTCTTAAAGCGGAAGAGGTTTTTACATGACACATTATCATTTGATGATTGGTTACCACAATCACCGAGATGGTGATGAAGTATGAATGTTTTTTGGCCAAATTACGGAGGAAAACCATTTCTACATACCACTACAATTCGGTATTTGGAAGGAACACCCAAACACCCCTTTCAAGTACCTTCGATTTAATACATCAAAAAAAGCCACTTTGTGCTTGCAACTGGCCTGATTCTTCACACCAGCCTTCTTGCAACTGCAACGAGGGTTTGTACATATTGCACGTAGGCAGAGCTTTCAAGGAGAAATTAAATAGTTCCTAAGTTGCACAAAAATGAAGTGCTTCAAACAAACACATACTTTGTATGGACAGAGAAGAGATTGAATATATGTAAGACTGAGGACACAGGTGTAATGAGAAATAGATTGATTGCATAGCTGCCCAGTATTCTAAGCCATTTCTTTAGTGCGATTCAAGAGAGCACCAAACAGTATAACAAATTTGTCAATTGGTTTCATAGTCCATTCCCTTTGTTTAGAGCTGTGAAAGGTAGAGCCGAATTCCAAAATAGATCAATGATGTTTCAGAAATTTCCCATAGGGAATACCAAGCCCAGTGTAAAAAATGAAGTTACTCAATAGTTTTAATCAGCAACACTGTAATGGTATTAAAGTGTAACATCCAAGGGAACACTGACTCTGTCAAAGATGATCCAAATGGGATTCATGAAAATTCCCAACTACAAACTGCAGATTCAAAATAGTATGAGGGGACACCCGGATTTGAACCAGGGACCTCTTGATCTGCAGTCAAATACTCTACCACTGAGCTATATCCCTAGCTGTCAGCCAACTTCAGAATGACAATATATCAGTACATCATGAAAGAGTGAGAGGATCATGCTAAGTTGTGCCGGAAAGTACAACCTTGAAACTGTGGAACTGTAGAAGTAGTTCTTAATATTATTTATTAAAGGAAAAATGGATCATTAAAAAAATATATGTATTTGTTTGATTGGTATTTTATTTGAATAGGCAGTGGTACATAGGACCAATGCCTGCACTTAAAATGTTTGTTTTGAAACATTCTCAAAGGGGAAGAGGTTTTTACGGGATACCTTATTGTTTCATGTTTGGTTACCACAATCACTCAGATGGTGATGAAGTATGATTGTTTTGGGCCACATTACGGTGGAAAAACATTTCTACATACCACTGCAATTCGGTATTTGGAAGGTACACCCAAACACCCCTTTCACGGACCTTCGATTTAAAACATCAGAAAAAGCCACTTTGTGCTTGCAAATGGCCTGATTCTTCAGGCCAGCCTTCTTGCAACTGCAACAATGGTTCGTACATCTTGCACGTAGGCAGAGCATTTAAGGAGAAATTAAATAGTTCCTACGTTGCACAAAAATGAAGACCTTCAAACAAGCACATACTTTTAATGCACAGGGAAAAGGTGGAATATATGTAAGACTGAGGACACAGGTGAAATGAGAAATAGACTGACTGCATCGCTGCACAGTATTCTAAGCCATTTCTTTAGTGCGATTCAAGAAAGCACCAAACAGTATAACAAATTTGTCAATTTGTTTCATAGTCCATTCCCTTTCTTTAGGTCTGTAAAAGGAAGAGCCAAATTCAAAAAAAGATCAATGATCTTTCAGAAAGTTCCCAAAGGGAACACCAAGCCGAGTGTTAAAACTGCATTTACTCACAGGTTTTGAGCAGCAAACTCGGTAATGCTATTAAAGTGCAATATCCAAGGGAACACTGACTCTGTAATAGATGATCCAAAAGGAATTGATGAAAAGTCCCAACTACAAACAACAGAATCAAAATAGTGTGAGGGGACACCCGGATTTGAACCAGGGACCTCTTGATCTGCAGTCAAATGCTCTACCACTGAGCTATATCCCCAGCTTTTCAGAAAAATTAGAATGACATAATATCAGTACATCATGAAAGAGTGAGAGGATCATGCTAAGTTGTGCCGGAAAGTACAGGCTTGAAACTGTGGAACAGGAGAAGTAGTCCTTAATATTATTTATTAAAGTAAAACTGGATCATTTAAAAAACAGATTAATTTGTTTCATTGCTATTTTATTTGAATAGGCAGTGGTACATAGGACCAATGCCTCTACATACAATGATTGTTTTGAAACATTCTTAAAGCGGAAGAGGTTTTTACATGACACATTATCATTTGATGATTGGTTACCACAATCAACGAGATGGTGATGAAGTATGAATGTTTTTTGGCCAAATTACGGAGGAAAACCATTTCTACATACCACTACAATTCGGTATTTGGAAGGAACACCCAAACACCCCTTTCAAGTACCATCGATTTAATACATCAAAAAAAGCCACTTTGTGCTTGCAACTGGCCTGATTCTTCAGACCAGCCTTCTTGCAACTGCAACGAGGGTTTGTACATCTTGCACGTAGGCAGAGCTTTCAAGGAGAAATTAAATAGTTCCTAAGTTGCACAAAAATGAAGTGCTTCAAACAAACACATACTTTGTATGGACAGAGAAGAGATGGAATATATGTAAGACTGAGGACACATGTGTAATGAGAAATAGATTGATTGCATAGCTGCCCAGTATTCTAAGCCATTTCTTTAGTGCGATTCAAGAGAGCACCAAACAGTATAACAAATTTGTCAATTGGTTTCATAGTCCATTCCCTTTGTTTAGAGCTGTGAAAGGTAGAGCCGAATTCCAAAATAGATCAATGATGTTTCAGAAATTTCCCATAGGGAATACCAAGCCCAGTGTAAAAAATGAAGTTACTCAATAGTTTTAATCAGCAACACTGTAATGGTATTAAAGTGTAACATCCAAGGGAACACTGACTCTGTCAAAGATGATCCAAATGGGATTCATGAAAATTCCCAACTACAAACTGCAGATTCAAAATAGTATGAGGGGACACCCGGATTTGAACCAGGGACCTCTTGATCTGCAGTCAAATGCTCTACCACTGAGCTATATCCCTAGCTGTCAGCCAACATCAGAATGACAATATATCAGTACATCATGAAAGAGTGAGAGGATCATGCTAAGTTGTGCCGGAAAGTACAACCTTGAAACTGTGGAACTGTAGAAGTAGTTCTTAATATTATTTATTAAAGGAAAAATGGATCATTAAAAAAAATATATGTATTTGTTTGATTGGTATTTTATTTGAGTAGGCAGTGGTACATAGGACCAATGCCTGCACTTAAAATGTTTGTTTTGAAACATTCTCAAAGGGGAAGAGGTTTTTACGGGATACCTTATTGTTTCATGTTTGGTTACCACAATCACTCAGATGGTGATGAAGTATGATTGTTTTGGGCCACATTACGGTGGAAAAACATTTCTACATACCACTACAATTCGGTATTTGGAAGGTACACACAAACACCCCTTTCACGGACCTTCGATTTAAAACATCAGAAAAAGCCACTTTGTGCTTGCAAATGGCCTGATTCTTCAGGCCAGCCTTCTTGCAACTGCAACAATGGTTCGTACATCTTGCACGTAGACAGAGCATTTAAGGAGAAATTAAATAGTTCCTACGTTGCACAAAAATGAAGTGCTTCAAACAAGCACATACTTTGGATGCACAGGGAAAAGGTGGAATATATGTAAGACTGAGGACACAGGTGAAATGAGAAATAGACTGACTGCATCGCTGCACAGTATTCTAAGCCATTTCTTTAGTGCGATTCAAGAAAGCACCAAACAGTATAACAAATTTGTCAATTTATTTCATAGTCCATTCCCTTTCTCTCGTGCTGTAAAAGGAAGAGCCAAATTCCAAAATAGATCAATGATCTTTCAGAAAGTTCCCAAAGGGAACACCAAGCCGAGTGTTAAAACTGCATTTACTCACAGGTTTTGAGCAGCAAACTCTGTAATGATATTAAAGTGCAATATCCAAGGGAACACTGACTTTGTCAAAGATGATACAAAAGGAATTGATGAAAAGTCCCAACTACAAACAACAGAATCAAAATAGTCTGAGGGGACACCCGGATTTGAACCAGGGACCTCTTGATCTGCAGTCAAATGCTCTACCACTGAGCTATATCCCCAGCTTTTCAGTAAAATCAGAATGACATAATATCAGTACATCATGAAAGAGTGAGAGGATCATGCTAAGTTGTGCCGGAAAGTACAGGCTTGAAACTGTGGAACAGGAGAAGTAGTCCTTAATATTATTTATTAAAGTAAAACTGGCTCATTTAAAAAACAGATTAATTTGTTTCATTGCTATTTTATTTGAATAGGCAGTGGTACATAAGACCAATGCCTCTACATACAATGATTGTTTTGAAACATTCTTAAAGCGGAAGAGGTTTTTACATGACACATTATCATTTGATGATTGGTTACCACAATCACCGAGATGGTGGTGAAGTATGAATGTTTTTTGGCCAAATTACGGAGGAAAAACATTTCTACATACCACTACAATTCAGTATTTGGAAGGAACACCCAAACACCTCTTTCAAGTACCTTCGATTTAATACATCAAAAAAAGCCACTTTGTGCTTGCAACTGGCCTGATTCTTCAGACCAGCCTTCTTGCAACTGCAACGAGGGTTTGTACATCTTGCACGTAGGCAGAGCTTTCAAGGAGAAATTAAATTGTTCCTACGTTGCACAAAAATGAAGTGCTTCAAACAAGCACATACTTTTAATGCACAGGGAAAAGGTGGAATATATGTAAGACTGAGGACACAGGTGAAATGAGAAATAGACTGACTGCATCGCTGCACAGTATTCTAAGCCATTTCTTTAGTGCGATTCAAGAAAGCATCAAACAGTATAACAAATTTGTCAATTTGTTTCATAGTCCATTCCCTTTCTTTAGTGCTGTAAAAGGAAGAGCCAAATTCCAAAATAGATCAATGATCTTTCAGAAATTTCCCAAAGGGAATACCAAGCCGAGTGTTAAAACTCCATTTACTCACAGGTTTTGAGCAGCAAACTCTGTAATGATATTAAAGTGCAATATCCAAGGGAACACTGACTCTGTCAAAGATGATCCAAAAGGAATTGATGAAAAGTCCCAACTACAAACAACAGAATCAAAATAGTCTGAGGGGACACCCGGATTTGAACCAGGGACCTCTTGATCTGCAGTCAAATGCTCTACCACTGAGCTATATCCCCAGCTTTTCAGTAAAATCAGAATGACATAATATCAGTACATCATGAAAGAGTGAGAGGATCATGCTAAGTTGTGCCGGAAAGTACAGGCTTGAAACTGTGGAACAGGAGAAGTAGTCCTTAATATTATTTATTAAAGTAAAACTGGATCATTTAAAAAACAGATTAATTTGTTTCATTGCTATTTTATTTGAATAGGCAGTGGTACATAAGACCAATGCCTCTATATACAATGATTGTTTTGAAACATTCTTAAAGGGGAAGAGGTTTTTACGTGACACATTATCATTTCATGATTGGTTACCTCAATCACCGAGATGGTGGTGAAGTATGATTGTTTTTTGGCCAAATTACGGAGGAAAAACATTTCTACATACCACTACAATTCGGTATTTGGAAGGAACACCCAAACACCCCTTTCAAGTACCTTCGATTTAATACATCAAAAAAAGCCACTTTGTGCTTGCAACTGGCCTGATTCTTCAGACCAGCCTTCTTGCAACTGCAACGAGGGTTTGAACATATTGCACGTAGGCAGAGCTTTCAAGGAGAAATTAAATAGTTCCTACGTTGCACAAAAATGAAGTGCTTCAAACAAGCACATACTTTTAATGCACAGGGAAAAGGTGGAATATATGTAAGACTGAGGACACAGGTGAAATGAGAAATAGACTGACTGCATCGCTGCACAGTATTCTAAGCCATTTCTTTAGTGCGATTCAAGAGAGCACCAAACAGTATAACAAATTTGTCAATTTGTTTCATAGTCCATTCCCTTTCTTTAGTGCTGTATAAGGAAGAGCCAAATTCCAAAATAGATCAATGATCTTTCAGAAATTTCCCAAAGGGAATACCAAGCCGAGTGCTAAAACTCCATTTACTCACAGGTTTTGAGCAGCAAACTATGTAATGCTATTAAAGTGCAATAACCAAGGGAACACTGACTCTGTCAAAGATGATCCAAAAGGAATTGATGAAAAGTCCCAACTACAAACAACAGAATCAAAATAGTCTGAGGGGACACCCGGATTTGAACAAGGGACCTCTTGATCTGCAGTCAAATACTCTACCACTGAGCTATATCCCCAGCTTTTCAGTAAAATTAGAATGACATAATATCAGTACATCATGAAAGAGTGAGAGGATCATGCTAAGTTGTGCCGGAAAGTACAGGCTTGAAACTGTGGAACAGGATAAGTAGTAGTTAATATTATTTATTAAAGGAAAGCTGTATCATTTAAAAAACTGATTAATTTGTTTCATTGCTATTTTATTTGAATAGGCAGTGGTACATAGGACCAATGCCTCTACATACAATGATTGTTTTGAAACATTCTTAAAGGGGAAGAGGTTTTTACGTGACACATTATCATTTGATGATTGGTTATCACAATCACCGAGATGGTGGTGAAGTATGATTGTTTTTTGGCCAAATTACGATGGAAAAACATTTCTACATACCACTACAATTCGGTATTTGGAAGGAACACCCAAACACCCCTTTCAAGTACCTTCGATTTAATACATCAAAAAAAGCCACTTTGTGCTTGCAACTGGCCTGATTCTTCAGACCAGCCTTCTTGCAACCGCAACGAGGGTTTGTACATCTTGCACGTAGGCAGAGCTTTCAAGGAGAAAATTAAATAGTTCCTAAGTTGCACAAAAATGAAGTTCTTCAAACAAACACATACTTTGTATGGACAGAGAGGCGATGGAATATATGTAAGACTGAGGACACAGGTGTAATGAGAAATAGATTGATTGCATAGCTGCCCAGTATTCTAAGCCATTTCTTTAGTGCGATTCAAGAGAGCACCAAACAGTATAACAAATTTGTCAATTGGTTTCATAGTCCATTCCCTTTGTTTAGAGCTGTGAAAGGTAGAGCCGAATTCCAAAATAGATCAATGATGTTTCAGAAATTTCCCATAGGGAATACCAAGCCCAGTGTAAAAAATGCAGTTACTCACAAGTTTTAATCAGCAACACTGTAATGGTATTAAAATGTAACATCCAAGGGAACACTGACTCTGTCAAAGATGATCCAAATGGGATTCATGAAAATTCCCAACTACAAACAGCAGATTCAAAATAGTATGAGGGGACACCCGGATTTGAACCAGGGACCTCTTGATCTGCAGTCAAATGCTCTACCACTGAGCTATATCCCCAGCTGTCAGCCAAGATCAGAATGACAATATATCAGTACATCATGAAAGAGTGAGAGGATCATGCTAAGTTGTGCCGGAAAGTACAACCTTGAAACTGTGGAACTGTAGAAGTAGTTCTTAATATTATTTATTAAAGGAAAAATCGATCATTAAAAAAAATATATGTATTTGTTTGATTGGTATTTTATTTGAATAGGCAGTGGTACATAGGACCAATGCCTGCACTTAAAATGTTTGTTTTGAAACATTCTCAAAGGGGAAGAGGTTTTTACGGGATACCTTATTGTTTCATGTTTGGTTACCACAATCACTCAGATGGTGATGAAGTATGATTGTTTTGGGCCACATTACGGTGGAAAAACATTTCTACATACCACTACAATTCGGTATTTGGAAGGTACACCCAAACACCCCTTTCACAGACCTTCGATTTAAAACATCAGAAAAAGCCACTTTGTGCTTGCAAATGGCCTGATTCTTCAGGCCAGCCTTCTTGCAACTGCAACAATGGTTCGTACATCTTGCACGTAGGCAGAGCATTTAAGGAGAAATTAAATAGTTCCTACGTTGCACAAAAATGAAGTGCTTCAAACAAGCACATACTTTGGATGCACAGGGAAAAGGTGGAATATATGTAAGACTGAGGACACAGGTGAAATGAGAAATAGACTGACTGCATCGCTGCACAGTATTCTAAGCCATTTCTTTAGTGCGATTCAAGAAAGCACCAAACAGTATAACAAATTTGTCAATTTATTTCATAGTCCATTCCCTTTCTTTAGTGCTGTAAAAGGAAGAGCCAAATTCCAAAATAGATCAATGATCTTTCAGAAAGTTCCCAAATGGAACACCAACCCGAGTGTTAAAACTGCATTTACTCACAGGTTTTGAGCAGCAAACTCTGTAATGATATTAAAGTGCAATATCCAAGGGAACACTGACTCTGTCAAAGATGATCCAAAAGAAATTGATGAAAAGTCCCAACTACAAACAACAGAATCAAAATAGTCAGAGGGGACACCCGGATTTGAACCAGGGACCTCTTGATCTGCAGTCAAATGCTCTACCACTGAGCTATATCCCCAGCTTTTCAGTAAAATCAGAATGACATAATATCAGTACATCATGAAAGAGTGAGAGGATCATGCTAAGTTGTGCCGGAAAGTACAGGCTTGAAACTGTGGAACAGGAGAAGTAGTCCTTAATATTATTTATTAAAGTAAAACTGGATCATTTAAAAAACAGATTAATTTGTTTCATTGCTATTTTATTTGAAAAGGCAGTGGTACATAAGACCAATGCCTCTACATACAATGATTGTTGTGAAACATTCTTAAAGGGGAAGAGGTTTTTACGTGACACATTATCATTTGATGATTGGTTACCACAATCACCGAGATGGTGGTGAAGTATGATTGTTTTTTGGCCAAATTACGGAGGAAAAACATTTCTACATACCACTACAATTCGGTATTTGGAAGGAACACCCAAACACCCCTTTCAAGTACCTTCGATTTAATACATCAAAAAAAGCCACTTTGTGCTTGCAACTGGCCTGATTCTTCAGACCAGCCTTCTTGCAACTGCAACGAGGGTTTGAACATCTTGCACGTAGGCAGAGCTTTCAAGGAGAAATTAAATAGTTCCTACGTTGCACAAAAATGAAGTGCTTCAAACAAGCACATACTTTTAATGCACAGGGAAAAGGTGGAATATATGTAAGACTGAGGATACAGGTGAAATGAGAAATAGACTGACTGCATCACTGCACAGTATTCTAAGCCATTTCTTTAGTGCGATTCAAGAGAGCACCAAACAGTATAACAAATTTGTCAATTTGTTTCATAGTCCATTCCCTTTCTTTAGTGCTGTATAAGGAAGAGCCAAATTCCAAAATAGATCAATGATCTTTCAGAAATTTCCCAAAGGGAATACCAAGCCGAGTGCTAAAACTCCATTTACTCACAGGTTTTGAGCAGCAAACTATGTAATGCTATTAAAGTGCAATAACCAAGGGAACACTGACTCTGTCAAAGATGATCCGAAAGGAATTGATGAAAAGTCCCAACTACAAACAACAGAATCAAAATAGTCTGAGGGGACACCCGGATTTGAACCAGGGACCTCTTGATCTGCAGTCAAATACTCTACCACTGAGCTATATCCCCAGCTTTTCAGTAAAATCAGAATGACATAATATCAGTACATCATGAAAGAGTGAGAGGATCATGCTAAGTTGTGCCGGAAAGTACAGGCTTGAAACTGTGGAACAGGAGAAGTAGTAGTTAATATTATTTATTAAAGGAAAGCTGTATCATTTAAAAAACGGATTAATTTGTTTCATTGCTATTTTATTTGAATAGGCAGTGGTACATAAGACCAATGCCTCTACATACAATGATTGTTTTGAAACATTCTTAAAGGGGAAGAGGTTTTTATGTGACACATTATCATTTGATGATTGGTTACCACAATCACCGAGATGGTGGTGAAGTATGATAGTTTTTTGGCCAAATTACGATGGAAAAACATTTCTACATACCACTACAATTCGGTATTTGGAAGGAACACCCAAACACCCCTTTCAAGTACCTTCGATTTAATACATCAAAAAAAGCCACTTTGTGCTTGCAACTGGCCTGATTCTTCAGACCAGCCTTCTTGCAACTGCAACGAGGGTTTGTACATCTTGCACGTAGGCAGAGCTTTCAAGGAGGAATTAAATAGTTCCTAAGTTGCACAAAAATGAAGTGCTTCAAACAAACACATACTTTGTATGGACAGAGAAGAGATGGAATATATGTAAGACTGAGGACACAGGTGTAATGAGAAATAGATTGATTGCATAGCTGCCCAGTATTCTAAGCCATTTCTTTAGTGCGGTTCAAGAGAGCACCAAACAGTATAACAAATTTGTCAATTGGTTTCATAGTCCATTCCCTTTGTTTAGAGCTGTGAAAGGTAGAGCCGAATTCCAAAATAGATCAATGATGTTTCAGAAATTTCCCATAGGGAATACCAAGCCCAGTGTAAAAAATGCAGTTACTCACAAGTTTTAATCAGCAACACTGTAATGGTATTAAAGTGTAACATCCAAGGGAACACTGACTCTGTCAAAGATGATCCAAATGGGATTCATGAAAATTCCCAACTACAAACAGCAGATTCAAAATAGTATAAGGGGACACCCGGATTTGAACCAGGGACCCCTTGATCTGCAGTCAAATGCTCTACCTCTGAGCTATATCCCTAGCTGTCAGCCAACATCAGAATGACAATATATCAGTACATCATGAAAGAGTGAGAGGATCATGCTAAGTTGTGCCGGAAAGTACAACCTTGAAACTGTGGAACTGTAGAAGTAGTTCTTAATATTATTTATTAAAGGAAAAATGGATCATTAAAAAAATATATGTATTTGTTTGATTGGTATTTTATTTGAATAGGCAGTGGTACATAGGACCAATGCCTGCACTTAAAATGTTTGTTTTGAAACATTCTAAAAAGGGGAAGAGGTTTTTACGGGATACCTTATTGTTTCATGTTTGGTTACCACAATCACTCAGATGGTGATGAAGTATGATTGTTTTGGGCCACATTACGGTGGAAAAACATTTCTACATACCACTGCAATTCGGTATTTGGAAGGTACACCCAAACACCCTTTTCACGAACCTTCGATTTAAAACATCAGAAAAAGCCACTTTGTGCTTGCAAATGGCCTGATTCTTCAGGCCAGCCTTCTTGCAACTGCAACAATGGTTCGTACATCTTGCACGTAGGCAGAGCATTTAAGGAGAAATTAAATAGTTCCTACGTTGCACAAAAATGAAGTGCTTCAAACAAGCACATACTTTTAATGCACAGGGAAAAGGTGGAATATATGTAAGACTGAGGACACAGGTGAAATGAGAAATAGACTGACTGCATCGCTGCACAGTATTCTAAGCCATTTCTTTAGTGCGATTCAAGAAAGCACCAAACAGTATAACAAATTTGTCAATTTGTTTCATAGTCCATTCCCTTTCTTTAGGTCTGTAAAAGGAAGAGCCAAATTCAAAAAAAGATCAATGATCTTTCAGAAAGTTCCCAAAGGGAACACCAAGCCGAGTGTTAAAACTGCATTTACTCACAGGTTTTGAGCAGCAAACTCGGTAATGCTATTAAAGTGCAATATCCAAGGGAACACTGACTCTGTCATAGATGATCCAAAAGGAATTGATGAAAAGTCCCAACTACAAACAACAGAATCAAAATAGTGTGAGGGGACACCCGGATTTGAACCAGGGACCTCTTGATCTGCAGTCAAATGCTCTACCACTGAGCTATATCCCCAGCTTTTCAGAAATATTAGAATGACATAATATCAGTACATCATGAAAGAGTGAGAGGATCATGCTAAGTTGTGCCGGAAAGTACAGGCTTGAAACTGTGGAACAGGAGAAGTAGTCCTTAATATTATTTATTAAAGTAAAACTGGATCATTTAAAAAACAGATTAATTTGTTTCATTGCTATTTTATTTGAATAGGCAGTGGTACATAAGACCAATGCCTCTACATACAATGATTGTTTTGAAACATTCTTAAAGCGGAAGAGGTTTTTACATGACACATTATCATTTGATGATTGGTTACCACAATCACCGAGATGGTGATGAAGTATGAATGTTTTTTGGCCAAATTACGGAGGAAAACCATTTCTACATACCACTACAATTCGGTATTTGGAAGGAACACCCAAACACCCCTTTCAAGTACCTTCGATTTAATACATCAAAAAAAGCCACTTTGTGCTTGCAACTGGCCTGATTCTTCAGACCAGATTTCTTGCAACTGCAACGAGGGTTTGTACATATTGCACGTAGGCAGAGCTTTCAAGGAGAAATTAAATAGTTCCTAAGTTGCACAAAAATGAAGTGCTTCAAACAAACACATACTTTGTATGGACAGAGAAGAGATTGAATATATGTAAGACTGAGGACACAGGTGTAATGAGAAATAGATTGATTGCATAGCTGCCCAGTATTCTAAGTCATTTCTTTAGTGCGATTCAAGAGAGCACCAAACAGTATAACAAATTTGTCAATTGGTTTCATAGTCCATTCCCTTTGTTTAGAGCTGTGAAAGGTAGAGCCGAATTCCAAAATAGATCAATGATGTTTCAGAAATTTCCCATAGGGAATACCAAGCCCAGTGTAAAAAATGAAGTTACTCAATAGTTTTAATCAGCAACACTGTAATGGTATTAAAGTGTAACATCCAAGGGAACACTGACTCTGTCAAAGATGATCCAAATGGGATTCATGAAAATTCCCAACTACAAACTGCAGATTCAAAATAGTATGAGGGGACACCCGGATTTGAACCAGGGACCTCTTGATCTGCAGTCAAATACTCTACCACTGAGCTATATCCCTAGCTGTCAGCCAACTTCAGAATGACAATATATCAGTACATCATGAAAGAGTGAGAGGATCATGCTAAGTTGTGCCGGAAAGTACAACCTTGAAACTGTGGAACTGTAGAAGTAGTTCTTAATATTATTTATTAAAGGAAAAATGGATCATTAAAAAAATATATGTATTTGTTTGATTGGTATTTTATTTGAATAGGCAGTGGTACATAGGACCAATGCCTGCACTTAAAATGTTTGTTTTGAAACATTCTCAAAGGGGAAGAGGTTTTTACGGGATACCTTATTGTTTCATGTTTGGTTACCACAATCACTCAGATGGTGATGAAGTATGATTGTTTTGGGCCACATTACGGTGGAAAAACATTTCTACATACCACTGCAATTCGGTATTTGGAAGGTACACCCAAACACCCCTTTCACGGACCTTCGATTTAAAACATCAGAAAAAGCCACTTTGTGCTTGCAAATGGCCTGATTCTTCAGGCCAGCCTTCTTGCAACTGCAACAATGGTTCGTACATCTTGCACGTAGGCAGAGCATTTAAGGAGAAATTAAATAGTTCCTACGTTGCACAAAAATGAAGTGCTTCAAACAAGCACATACTTTTAATGCACAGGGAAAAGGTGGAATATATGTAAGACTGAGGACACAGGTGAAATGAGAAATAGACTGACTGCATCGCTGCACAGTATTCTAAGCCATTTCTTTAGTGCGATTCAAGAAAGCACCAAACAGTATAACAAATTTGTCAATTTGTTTCATAGTCCATTCCCTTTCTTTAGGTCTGTAAAAGGAAGAGCCAAATTCAAAAAAAGATCAATGATCTTTCAGAAAGTTCCCAAAGGGAACACCAAGCCGAGTGTTAAAACTGCATTTACTCACAGGTTTTGAGCAGCAAACTCGGTAATGCTATTAAAGTGCAATATCCAAGGGAACACTGACTCTGTAATAGATGATCCAAAAGGAATTGATGAAAAGTCCCAACTACAAACAACAGAATCAAAATAGTGTGAGGGGACACCCGGATTTGAACCAGGGACCTCTTGATCTGCAGTCAAATGCTCTACCACTGAGCTATATCCCCAGCTTTTCAGAAAAATTAGAATGACATAATATCAGTACATCATGAAAGAGTGAGAGGATCATGCTAAGTTGTGCCGGAAAGTACAGGCTTGAAACTGTGGAACAGGAGAAGTAGTCCTTAATATTATTTATTAAAGTAAAACTGGATCATTTAAAAAACAGATTAATTTGTTTCATTGCTATTTTATTTGAATAGGCAGTGGTACATAGGACCAATGCCTCTACATACAATGATTGTTTTGAAACATTCTTAAAGCGGAAGAGGTTTTTACATGACACATTATCATTTGATGATTGGTTACCACAATCACCGAGATGGTGATGAAGTATGAATGTTTTTTGGCCAAATTACGGAGGAAAACCATTTCTACATACCACTACAATTCGGTATTTGGAAGGAACACCCAAACACCCCTTTCAAGTACCATCGATTTAATACATCAAAAAAAGCCACTTTGTGCTTGCAACTGGCCTGATTCTTCAGACCAGCCTTCTTGCAACTGCAACGAGGGTTTGTACATCTTGCACGTAGGCAGAGCTTTCAAGGAGAAATTAAATAGTTCCTAAGTTGCACAAAAATGAAGTGCTTCAAACAAACACATACTTTGTATGGACAGAGAAGAGATGGAATATATGTAAGACTGAGGACACATGTGTAATGAGAAATAGATTGATTGCATAGCTGCCCAGTATTCTAAGCCATTTCTTTAGTGCGATTCAAGAGAGCACCAAACAGTATAACAAATTTGTCAATTGGTTTCATAGTCCATTCCCTTTGTTTAGAGCTGTGAAAGGTAGAGCCGAATTCCAAAATAGATCAACGATGTTTCAGAAATTTCCCATAGGGAATACCAAGCCCAGTGTAAAAAATGAAGTTACTCAATAGTTTTAATCAGCAACACTGTAATGGTATTAAAGTGTAACATCCAAGGGAACACTGACTCTGTCAAAGATGATCCAAATGGGATTCATGAAAATTCCCAACTACAAACTGCAGATTCAAAATAGTATGAGGGGACACCCGGATTTGAACCAGGGACCTCTTGATCTGCAGTCAAATGCTCTACCACTGAGCTATACCCCTAGCTGTCAGCCAACATCAGAATGACAATATATCAGTACATCATGAAAGAGTGAGAGGATCATGCTAAGTTGTGCCGGAAAGTACAACCTTGAAACTGTGGAACTGTAGAAGTAGTTCTTAATATTATTTATTAAAGGAAAAATGGATCATTAAAAAAAATATATGTATTTGTTTGATTGGTATTTTATTTGAGTAGGCAGTGGTACATAGGACCAATGCCTGCACTTAAAATGTTTGTTTTGAAACATTCTCAAAGGGGAAGAGGTTTTTACGGGATACCTTATTGTTTCATGTTTGGTTACCACAATCACTCAGATGGTGATGAAGTATGATTGTTTTGGGCCACATTACGGTGGAAAAACATTTCTACATACCACTACAATTCGGTATTTGGAAGGTACACACAAACACCCCTTTCACGGACCTTCGATTTAAAACATCAGAAAAAGCCACTTTGTGCTTGCAAATGGCCTGATTCTTCAGGCCAGCCTTCTTGCAACTGCAACAATGGTTCGTACATCTTGCACGTAGACAGAGCATTTAAGGAGAAATTAAATAGTTCCTACGTTGCACAAAAATGAAGTGCTTCAAACAAGCACATACTTTGGATGCACAGGGAAAAGGTGGAATATATGTAAGACTGAGGACACAGGTGAAATGAGAAATAGACTGACTGCATCGCTGCACAGTATTCTAAGCCATTTCTTTAGTGCGATTCAAGAAAGCACCAAACAGTATAACAAATTTGTCAATTTATTTCATAGTCCATTCCCTTTCTCTCGTGCTGTAAAAGGAAGAGCCAAATTCCAAAATAGATCAATGATCTTTCAGAAAGTTCCCAAAGGGAACACCAAGCCGAGTGTTAAAACTGCATTTACTCACAGGTTTTGAGCAGCAAACTCTGTAATGATATTAAAGTGCAATATCCAAGGGAACACTGACTTTGTCAAAGATGATACAAAAGGAATTGATGAAAAGTCCCAACTACAAACAACAGAATCAAAATAGTCTGAGGGGACACCCGGATTTGAACCAGGGACCTCTTGATCTGCAGTCAAATGCTCTACCACTGAGCTATATCCCCAGCTTTTCAGTAAAATCAGAATGACATAATATCAGTACATCATGAAAGAGTGAGAGGATCATGCTAAGTTGTGCCGGAAAGTACAGGCTTGAAACTGTGGAACAGGAGAAGTAGTCCTTAATATTATTTATTAAAGTAAAACTGGCTCATTTAAAAAACAGATTAATTTGTTTCATTGCTATTTTATTTGAATAGGCAGTGGTACATAAGACCAATGCCTCTACATACAATGATTGTTTTGAAACATTCTTAAAGCGGAAGAGGTTTTTACATGACACATTATCATTTGATGATTGGTTACCACAATCACCGAGATGGTGGTGAAGTATGAATGTTTTTTGGCCAAATTACGGAGGAAAAACATTTCTACATACCACTACAATTCAGTATTTGGAAGGAACACCCAAACACCTCTTTCAAGTACCTTCGATTTAATACATCAAAAAAAGCCACTTTGTGCTTGCAACTGGCCTGATTCTTCAGACCAGCCTTCTTGCAACTGCAACGAGGGTTTGTACATCTTGCACGTAGGCAGAGCTTTCAAGGAGAAATTAAATTGTTCCTACGTTGCACAAAAATGAAGTGCTTCAAACAAGCACATACTTTTAATGCACAGGGAAAAGGTGGAATATATGTAAGACTGAGGACACAGGTGAAATGAGAAATAGACTGACTGCATCGCTGCACAGTATTCTAAGCCATTTCTTTAGTGCGATTCAAGAAAGCATCAAACAGTATAACAAATTTGTCAATTTGTTTCATAGTCCATTCCCTTTCTTTAGTGCTGTAAAAGGAAGAGCCAAATTCCAAAATAGATCAATGATCTTTCAGAAATTTCCCAAAGGGAATACCAAGCCGAGTGTTAAAACTCCATTTACTCACAGGTTTTGAGCAGCAAACTCTGTAATGATATTAAAGTGCAATATCCAAGGGAACACTGACTCTGTCATAGATGATCCAAAAGGAATTGATGAAAAGTCCCAACTACAAACAACAGAATCAAAATAGTGTGAGGGGACACCCGGATTTGAACCAGGGACCTCTTGATCTGCAGTCAAATGCTCTACCACTGAGCTATATCCCCAGCTTTTCAGAAAAATTAGAATGACATAATATCAGTACATCATGAAAGAGTGAGAGGATCATGCTAAGTTGTGCCGGAAAGTACAGGCTTGAAACTGTGGAACAGGAGAAGTAGTCCTTAATATTATTTATTAAAGTAAAACTGGATCATTTAAAAAACAGATTAATTTGTTTCATTGCTATTTTATTTGAATAGGCAGTGGTACATAGGACCAATGCCTCTACATACAATGATTGTTTTGAAACATTCTTAAAGCGGAAGAGGTTTTTACATGACACATTATCATTTGATGATTGGTTACCACAATCACCGAGATGGTGATGAAGTATGAATGTTTTTTGGCCAAATTACGGAGGAAAACCATTTCTACATACCACTACAATTCGGTATTTGGAAGGAACACCCAAACACCCCTTTCAAGTACCTTCGATTTAATACATCAAAAAAAGCCACTTTGTGCTTGCAACTGGCCTGATTCTTCACACCAGCCTTCTTGCAACTGCAACGAGGGTTTGTACATATTGCACGTAGGCAGAGCTTTCAAGGAGAAATTAAATAGTTCCTAAGTTGCACAAAAATGAAGTGCTTCAAACAAACACATACTTTGTATGGACAGAGAAGAGATTGAATATATGTAAGACTGAGGACACAGGTGTAATGAGAAATAGATTGATTGCATAGCTGCCCAGTATTCTAAGCCATTTCTTTAGTGCGATTCAAGAGAGCACCAAACAGTATAACAAATTTGTCAATTGGTTTCATAGTCCATTCCCTTTGTTTAGAGCTGTGAAAGGTAGAGCCGAATTCCAAAATAGATCAATGATGTTTCAGAAATTTCCCATAGGGAATACCAAGCCCAGTGTAAAAAATGAAGTTACTCAATAGTTTTAATCAGCAACACTGTAATGGTATTAAAGTGTAACATCCAAGGGAACACTGACTCTGTCAAAGATGATCCAAATGGGATTCATGAAAATTCCCAACTACAAACTGCAGATTCAAAATAGTATGAGGGGACACCCGGATTTGAACCAGGGACCTCTTGATCTGCAGTCAAATACTCTACCACTGAGCTATATCCCTAGCTGTCAGCCAACTTCAGAATGACAATATATCAGTACATCATGAAAGAGTGAGAGGATCATGCTAAGTTGTGCCGGAAAGTACAACCTTGAAACTGTGGAACTGTAGAAGTAGTTCTTAATATTATTTATTAAAGGAAAAATGGATCATTAAAAAAATATATGTATTTGTTTGATTGGTATTTTATTTGAATAGGCAGTGGTACATAGGACCAATGCCTGCACTTAAAATGTTTGTTTTGAAACATTCTCAAAGGGGAAGAGGTTTTTACGGGATACCTTATTGTTTCATGTTTGGTTACCACAATCACTCAGATGGTGATGAAGTATGATTGTTTTGGGCCACATTACGGTGGAAAAACATTTCTACATACCACTGCAATTCGGTATTTGGAAGGTACACCCAAACACCCCTTTCACGGACCTTCGATTTAAAACATCAGAAAAAGCCACTTTGTGCTTGCAAATGGCCTGATTCTTCAGGCCAGCCTTCTTGCAACTGCAACAATGGTTCGTACATCTTGCACGTAGGCAGAGCATTTAAGGAGAAATTAAATAGTTCCTACGTTGCACAAAAATGAAGACCTTCAAACAAGCACATACTTTTAATGCACAGGGAAAAGGTGGAATATATGTAAGACTGAGGACACAGGTGAAATGAGAAATAGACTGACTGCATCGCTGCACAGTATTCTAAGCCATTTCTTTAGTGCGATTCAAGAAAGCACCAAACAGTATAACAAATTTGTCAATTTGTTTCATAGTCCATTCCCTTTCTTTAGGTCTGTAAAAGGAAGAGCCAAATTCAAAAAAAGATCAATGATCTTTCAGAAAGTTCCCAAAGGGAACACCAAGCCGAGTGTTAAAACTGCATTTACTCACAGGTTTTGAGCAGCAAACTCGGTAATGCTATTAAAGTGCAATATCCAAGGGAACACTGACTCTGTAATAGATGATCCAAAAGGAATTGATGAAAAGTCCCAACTACAAACAACAGAATCAAAATAGTGTGAGGGGACACCCGGATTTGAACCAGGGACCTCTTGATCTGCAGTCAAATGCTCTACCACTGAGCTATATCCCCAGCTTTTCAGAAAAATTAGAATGACATAATATCAGTACATCATGAAAGAGTGAGAGGATCATGCTAAGTTGTGCCGGAAAGTACAGGCTTGAAACTGTGGAACAGGAGAAGTAGTCCTTAATATTATTTATTAAAGTAAAACTGGATCATTTAAAAAACAGATTAATTTGTTTCATTGCTATTTTATTTGAATAGGCAGTGGTACATAGGACCAATGCCTCTACATACAATGATTGTTTTGAAACATTCTTAAAGCGGAAGAGGTTTTTACATGACACATTATCATTTGATGATTGGTTACCACAATCAACGAGATGGTGATGAAGTATGAATGTTTTTTGGCCAAATTACGGAGGAAAACCATTTCTACATACCACTACAATTCGGTATTTGGAAGGAACACCCAAACACCCCTTTCAAGTACCATCGATTTAATACATCAAAAAAAGCCACTTTGTGCTTGCAACTGGCCTGATTCTTCAGACCAGCCTTCTTGCAACTGCAACGAGGGTTTGTACATCTTGCACGTAGGCAGAGCTTTCAAGGAGAAATTAAATAGTTCCTAAGTTGCACAAAAATGAAGTGCTTCAAACAAACACATACTTTGTATGGACAGAGAAGAGATGGAATATATGTAAGACTGAGGACACATGTGTAATGAGAAATAGATTGATTGCATAGCTGCCCAGTATTCTAAGCCATTTCTTTAGTGCGATTCAAGAGAGCACCAAACAGTATAACAAATTTGTCAATTGGTTTCATAGTCCATTCCCTTTGTTTAGAGCTGTGAAAGGTAGAGCCGAATTCCAAAATAGATCAATGATGTTTCAGAAATTTCCCATAGGGAATACCAAGCCCAGTGTAAAAAATGAAGTTACTCAATAGTTTTAATCAGCAACACTGTAATGGTATTAAAGTGTAACATCCAAGGGAACACTGACTCTGTCAAAGATGATCCAAATGGGATTCATGAAAATTCCCAACTACAAACTGCAGATTCAAAATAGTATGAGGGGACACCCGGATTTGAACCAGGGACCTCTTGATCTGCAGTCAAATGCTCTACCACTGAGCTATATCCCTAGCTGTCAGCCAACATCAGAATGACAATATATCAGTACATCATGAAAGAGTGAGAGGATCATGCTAAGTTGTGCCGGAAAGTACAACCTTGAAACTGTGGAACTGTAGAAGTAGTTCTTAATATTATTTATTAAAGGAAAAATGGATCATTAAAAAAAATATATGTATTTGTTTGATTGGTATTTTATTTGAGTAGGCAGTGGTACATAGGACCAATGCCTGCACTTAAAATGTTTGTTTTGAAACATTCTCAAAGGGGAAGAGGTTTTTACGGGATACCTTATTGTTTCATGTTTGGTTACCACAATCACTCAGATGGTGATGAAGTATGATTGTTTTGGGCCACATTACGGTGGAAAAACATTTCTACATACCACTACAATTCGGTATTTGGAAGGTACACACAAACACCCCTTTCACGGACCTTCGATTTAAAACATCAGAAAAAGCCACTTTGTGCTTGCAAATGGCCTGATTCTTCAGGCCAGCCTTCTTGCAACTGCAACAATGGTTCGTACATCTTGCACGTAGACAGAGCATTTAAGGAGAAATTAAATAGTTCCTACGTTGCACAAAAATGAAGTGCTTCAAACAAGCACATACTTTGGATGCACAGGGAAAAGGTGGAATATATGTAAGACTGAGGACACAGGTGAAATGAGAAATAGACTGACTGCATCGCTGCACAGTATTCTAAGCCATTTCTTTAGTGCGATTCAAGAAAGCACCAAACAGTATAACAAATTTGTCAATTTATTTCATAGTCCATTCCCTTTCTCTCGTGCTGTAAAAGGAAGAGCCAAATTCCAAAATAGATCAATGATCTTTCAGAAAGTTCCCAAAGGGAACACCAAGCCGAGTGTTAAAACTGCATTTACTCACAGGTTTTGAGCAGCAAACTCTGTAATGATATTAAAGTGCAATATCCAAGGGAACACTGACTTTGTCAAAGATGATACAAAAGGAATTGATGAAAAGTCCCAACTACAAACAACAGAATCAAAATAGTCTGAGGGGACACCCGGATTTGAACCAGGGACCTCTTGATCTGCAGTCAAATGCTCTACCACTGAGCTATATCCCCAGCTTTTCAGTAAAATCAGAATGACATAATATCAGTACATCATGAAAGAGTGAGAGGATCATGCTAAGTTGTGCCGGAAAGTACAGGCTTGAAACTGTGGAACAGGAGAAGTAGTCCTTAATATTATTTATTAAAGTAAAACTGGCTCATTTAAAAAACAGATTAATTTGTTTCATTGCTATTTTATTTGAATAGGCAGTGGTACATAAGACCAATGCCTCTACATACAATGATTGTTTTGAAACATTCTTAAAGCGGAAGAGGTTTTTACATGACACATTATCATTTGATGATTGGTTACCACAATCACCGAGATGGTGGTGAAGTATGAATGTTTTTTGGCCAAATTACGGAGGAAAAACATTTCTACATACCACTACAATTCAGTATTTGGAAGGAACACCCAAACACCTCTTTCAAGTACCTTCGATTTAATACATCAAAAAAAGCCACTTTGTGCTTGCAACTGGCCTGATTCTTCAGACCAGCCTTCTTGCAACTGCAACGAGGGTTTGTACATCTTGCACGTAGGCAGAGCTTTCAAGGAGAAATTAAATTGTTCCTACGTTGCACAAAAATGAAGTGCTTCAAACAAGCACATACTTTTAATGCACAGGGAAAAGGTGGAATATATGTAAGACTGAGGACACAGGTGAAATGAGAAATAGACTGACTGCATCGCTGCACAGTATTCTAAGCCATTTCTTTAGTGCGATTCAAGAAAGCATCAAACAGTATAACAAATTTGTCAATTTGTTTCATAGTCCATTCCCTTTCTTTAGTGCTGTAAAAGGAAGAGCCAAATTCCAAAATAGATCAATGATCTTTCAGAAATTTCCCAAAGGGAATACCAAGCCGAGTGTTAAAACTCCATTTACTCACAGGTTTTGAGCAGCAAACTCTGTAATGATATTAAAGTGCAATATCCAAGGGAACACTGACTCTGTCAAAGATGATCCAAAAGGAATTGATGAAAAGTCCCAACTACAAACAACAGAATCAAAATAGTCTGAGGGGACACCCGGATTTGAACCAGGGACCTCTTGATCTGCAGTCAAATGCTCTACCACTGAGCTATATCCCCAGCTTTTCAGTAAAATCAGAATGACATAATATCAGTACATCATGAAAGAGTGAGAGGATCATGCTAAGTTGTGCCGGAAAGTACAGGCTTGAAACTGTGGAACAGGAGAAGTAGTCCTTAATATTATTTATTAAAGTAAAACTGGATCATTTAAAAAACAGATTAATTTGTTTCATTGCTATTTTATTTGAATAGGCAGTGGTACATAAGACCAATGCCTCTATATACAATGATTGTTTTGAAACATTCTTAAAGGGGAAGAGGTTTTTACGTGACACATTATCATTTCATGATTGGTTACCTCAATCACCGAGATGGTGGTGAAGTATGATTGTTTTTTGGCCAAATTACGGAGGAAAAACATTTCTACATACCACTACAATTCGGTATTTGGAAGGAACACCCAAACACCCCTTTCAAGTACCTTCGATTTAATACATCAAAAAAAGCCACTTTGTGCTTGCAACTGGCCTGATTCTTCAGACCAGCCTTCTTGCAACTGCAACGAGGGTTTGAACATATTGCACGTAGGCAGAGCTTTCAAGGAGAAATTAAATAGTTCCTACGTTGCACAAAAATGAAGTGCTTCAAACAAGCACATACTTTTAATGCACAGGGAAAAGGTGGAATATATGTAAGACTGAGGACACAGGTGAAATGAGAAATAGACTGACTGCATCGCTGCACAGTATTCTAAGCCATTTCTTTAGTGCGATTCAAGAGAGCACCAAACAGTATAACAAATTTGTCAATTTGTTTCATAGTCCATTCCCTTTCTTTAGTGCTGTATAAGGAAGAGCCAAATTCCAAAATAGATCAATGATCTTTCAGAAATTTCCCAAAGGGAATACCAAGCCGAGTGCTAAAACTCCATTTACTCACAGGTTTTGAGCAGCAAACTATGTAATGCTATTAAAGTGCAATAACCAAGGGAACACTGACTCTGTCAAAGATGATCCAAAAGGAATTGATGAAAAGTCCCAACTACAAACAACAGAATCAAAATAGTCTGAGGGGACACCCGGATTTGAACAAGGGACCTCTTGATCTGCAGTCAAATACTCTACCACTGAGCTATATCCCCAGCTTTTCAGTAAAATTAGAATGACATAATATCAGTACATCATGAAAGAGTGAGAGGATCATGCTAAGTTGTGCCGGAAAGTACAGGCTTGAAACTGTGGAACAGGATAAGTAGTAGTTAATATTATTTATTAAAGGAAAGCTGTATCATTTAAAAAACTGATTAATTTGTTTCATTGCTATTTTATTTGAATAGGCAGTGGTACATAGGACCAATGCCTCTACATACAATGATTGTTTTGAAACATTCTTAAAGGGGAAGAGGTTTTTACGTGACACATTATCATTTGATGATTGGTTATCACAATCACCGAGATGGTGGTGAAGTATGATTGTTTTTTGGCCAAATTACGATGGAAAAACATTTCTACATACCACTACAATTCGGTATTTGGAAGGAACACCCAAACACCCCTTTCAAGTACCTTCGATTTAATACATCAAAAAAAGCCACTTTGTGCTTGCAACTGGCCTGATTCTTCAGACCAGCCTTCTTGCAACCGCAACGAGGGTTTGTACATCTTGCACGTAGGCAGAGCTTTCAAGGAGAAAATTAAATAGTTCCTAAGTTGCACAAAAATGAAGTTCTTCAAACAAACACATACTTTGTATGGACAGAGAGGCGATGGAATATATGTAAGACTGAGGACACAGGTGTAATGAGAAATAGATTGATTGCATAGCTGCCCAGTATTCTAAGCCATTTCTTTAGTGCGATTCAAGAGAGCACCAAACAGTATAACAAATTTGTCAATTGGTTTCATAGTCCATTCCCTTTGTTTAGAGCTGTGAAAGGTAGAGCCGAATTCCAAAATAGATCAATGATGTTTCAGAAATTTCCCATAGGGAATACCAAGCCCAGTGTAAAAAATGCAGTTACTCACAAGTTTTAATCAGCAACACTGTAATGGTATTAAAATGTAACATCCAAGGGAACACTGACTCTGTCAAAGATGATCCAAATGGGATTCATGAAAATTCCCAACTACAAACAGCAGATTCAAAATAGTATGAGGGGACACCCGGATTTGAACCAGGGACCTCTTGATCTGCAGTCAAATGCTCTACCACTGAGCTATATCCCCAGCTGTCAGCCAAGATCAGAATGACAATATATCAGTACATCATGAAAGAGTGAGAGGATCATGCTAAGTTGTGCCGGAAAGTACAACCTTGAAACTGTGGAACTGTAGAAGTAGTTCTTAATATTATTTATTAAAGGAAAAATCGATCATTAAAAAAAATATATGTATTTGTTTGATTGGTATTTTATTTGAATAGGCAGTGGTACATAGGACCAATGCCTGCACTTAAAATGTTTGTTTTGAAACATTCTCAAAGGGGAAGAGGTTTTTACGGGATACCTTATTGTTTCATGTTTGGTTACCACAATCACTCAGATGGTGATGAAGTATGATTGTTTTGGGCCACATTACGGTGGAAAAACATTTCTACATACCACTACAATTCGGTATTTGGAAGGTACACCCAAACACCCCTTTCACAGACCTTCGATTTAAAACATCAGAAAAAGCCACTTTGTGCTTGCAAATGGCCTGATTCTTCAGGCCAGCCTTCTTGCAACTGCAACAATGGTTCGTACATCTTGCACGTAGGCAGAGCATTTAAGGAGAAATTAAATAGTTCCTACGTTGCACAAAAATGAAGTGCTTCAAACAAGCACATACTTTGGATGCACAGGGAAAAGGTGGAATATATGTAAGACTGAGGACACAGGTGAAATGAGAAATAGACTGACTGCATCGCTGCACAGTATTCTAAGCCATTTCTTTAGTGCGATTCAAGAAAGCACCAAACAGTATAACAAATTTGTCAATTTATTTCATAGTCCATTCCCTTTCTTTAGTGCTGTAAAAGGAAGAGCCAAATTCCAAAATAGATCAATGATCTTTCAGAAAGTTCCCAAATGGAACACCAACCCGAGTGTTAAAACTGCATTTACTCACAGGTTTTGAGCAGCAAACTCTGTAATGATATTAAAGTGCAATATCCAAGGGAACACTGACTCTGTCAAAGATGATCCAAAAGAAATTGATGAAAAGTCCCAACTACAAACAACAGAATCAAAATAGTCAGAGGGGACACCCGGATTTGAACCAGGGACCTCTTGATCTGCAGTCAAATGCTCTACCACTGAGCTATATCCCCAGCTTTTCAGTAAAATCAGAATGACATAATATCAGTACATCATGAAAGAGTGAGAGGATCATGCTAAGTTGTGCCGGAAAGTACAGGCTTGAAACTGTGGAACAGGAGAAGTAGTCCTTAATATTATTTATTAAAGTAAAACTGGATCATTTAAAAAACAGATTAATTTGTTTCATTGCTATTTTATTTGAAAAGGCAGTGGTACATAAGACCAATGCCTCTACATACAATGATTGTTGTGAAACATTCTTAAAGGGGAAGAGGTTTTTACGTGACACATTATCATTTGATGATTGGTTACCACAATCACCGAGATGGTGGTGAAGTATGATTGTTTTTTGGCCAAATTACGGAGGAAAAACATTTCTACATACCACTACAATTCGGTATTTGGAAGGAACACCCAAACACCCCTTTCAAGTACCTTCGATTTAATACATCAAAAAAAGCCACTTTGTGCTTGCAACTGGCCTGATTCTTCAGACCAGCCTTCTTGCAACTGCAACGAGGGTTTGAACATCTTGCACGTAGGCAGAGCTTTCAAGGAGAAATTAAATAGTTCCTACGTTGCACAAAAATGAAGTGCTTCAAACAAGCACATACTTTTAATGCACAGGGAAAAGGTGGAATATATGTAAGACTGAGGATACAGGTGAAATGAGAAATAGACTGACTGCATCACTGCACAGTATTCTAAGCCATTTCTTTAGTGCGATTCAAGAGAGCACCAAACAGTATAACAAATTTGTCAATTTGTTTCATAGTCCATTCCCTTTCTTTAGTGCTGTATAAGGAAGAGCCAAATTCCAAAATAGATCAATGATCTTTCAGAAATTTCCCAAAGGGAATACCAAGCCGAGTGCTAAAACTCCATTTACTCACAGGTTTTGAGCAGCAAACTATGTAATGCTATTAAAGTGCAATAACCAAGGGAACACTGACTCTGTCAAAGATGATCCGAAAGGAATTGATGAAAAGTCCCAACTACAAACAACAGAATCAAAATAGTCTGAGGGGACACCCGGATTTGAACCAGGGACCTCTTGATCTGCAGTCAAATACTCTACCACTGAGCTATATCCCCAGCTTTTCAGTAAAATCAGAATGACATAATATCAGTACATCATGAAAGAGTGAGAGGATCATGCTAAGTTGTGCCGGAAAGTACAGGCTTGAAACTGTGGAACAGGAGAAGTAGTAGTTAATATTATTTATTAAAGGAAAGCTGTATCATTTAAAAAACGGATTAATTTGTTTCATTGCTATTTTATTTGAATAGGCAGTGGTACATAAGACCAATGCCTCTACATACAATGATTGTTTTGAAACATTCTTAAAGGGGAAGAGGTTTTTATGTGACACATTATCATTTGATGATTGGTTACCACAATCACCGAGATGGTGGTGAAGTATGATAGTTTTTTGGCCAAATTACGATGGAAAAACATTTCTACATACCACTACAATTCGGTATTTGGAAGGAACACCCAAACACCCCTTTCAAGTACCTTCGATTTAATACATCAAAAAAAGCCACTTTGTGCTTGCAACTGGCCTGATTCTTCAGACCAGCCTTCTTGCAACTGCAACGAGGGTTTGTACATCTTGCACGTAGGCAGAGCTTTCAAGGAGGAATTAAATAGTTCCTAAGTTGCACAAAAATGAAGTGCTTCAAACAAACACATACTTTGTATGGACAGAGAAGAGATGGAATATATGTAAGACTGAGGACACAGGTGTAATGAGAAATAGATTGATTGCATAGCTGCCCAGTATTCTAAGCCATTTCTTTAGTGCGGTTCAAGAGAGCACCAAACAGTATAACAAATTTGTCAATTGGTTTCATAGTCCATTCCCTTTGTTTAGAGCTGTGAAAGGTAGAGCCGAATTCCAAAATAGATCAATGATGTTTCAGAAATTTCCCATAGGGAATACCAAGCCCAGTGTAAAAAATGCAGTTACTCACAAGTTTTAATCAGCAACACTGTAATGGTATTAAAGTGTAACATCCAAGGGAACACTGACTCTGTCAAAGATGATCCAAATGGGATTCATGAAAATTCCCAACTACAAACAGCAGATTCAAAATAGTATAAGGGGACACCCGGATTTGAACCAGGGACCCCTTGATCTGCAGTCAAATGCTCTACCTCTGAGCTATATCCCTAGCTGTCAGCCAACATCAGAATGACAATATATCAGTACATCATGAAAGAGTGAGAGGATCATGCTAAGTTGTGCCGGAAAGTACAACCTTGAAACTGTGGAACTGTAGAAGTAGTTCTTAATATTATTTATTAAAGGAAAAATGGATCATTAAAAAAATATATGTATTTGTTTGATTGGTATTTTATTTGAATAGGCAGTGGTACATAGGACCAATGCCTGCACTTAAAATGTTTGTTTTGAAACATTCTAAAAAGGGGAAGAGGTTTTTACGGGATACCTTATTGTTTCATGTTTGGTTACCACAATCACTCAGATGGTGATGAAGTATGATTGTTTTGGGCCACATTACGGTGGAAAAACATTTCTACATACCACTGCAATTCGGTATTTGGAAGGTACACCCAAACACCCTTTTCACGAACCTTCGATTTAAAACATCAGAAAAAGCCACTTTGTGCTTGCAAATGGCCTGATTCTTCAGGCCAGCCTTCTTGCAACTGCAACAATGGTTCGTACATCTTGCACGTAGGCAGAGCATTTAAGGAGAAATTAAATAGTTCCTACGTTGCACAAAAATGAAGTGCTTCAAACAAGCACATACTTTTAATGCACAGGGAAAAGGTGGAATATATGTAAGACTGAGGACACAGGTGAAATGAGAAATAGACTGACTGCATCGCTGCACAGTATTCTAAGCCATTTCTTTAGTGCGATTCAAGAAAGCACCAAACAGTATAACAAATTTGTCAATTTGTTTCATAGTCCATTCCCTTTCTTTAGGTCTGTAAAAGGAAGAGCCAAATTCAAAAAAAGATCAATGATCTTTCAGAAAGTTCCCAAAGGGAACACCAAGCCGAGTGTTAAAACTGCATTTACTCACAGGTTTTGAGCAGCAAACTCGGTAATGCTATTAAAGTGCAATATCCAAGGGAACACTGACTCTGTCATAGATGATCCAAAAGGAATTGATGAAAAGTCCCAACTACAAACAACAGAATCAAAATAGTGTGAGGGGACACCCGGATTTGAACCAGGGACCTCTTGATCTGCAGTCAAATGCTCTACCACTGAGCTATATCCCCAGCTTTTCAGAAATATTAGAATGACATAATATCAGTACATCATGAAAGAGTGAGAGGATCATGCTAAGTTGTGCCGGAAAGTACAGGCTTGAAACTGTGGAACAGGAGAAGTAGTCCTTAATATTATTTATTAAAGTAAAACTGGATCATTTAAAAAACAGATTAATTTGTTTCATTGCTATTTTATTTGAATAGGCAGTGGTACATAAGACCAATGCCTCTACATACAATGATTGTTTTGAAACATTCTTAAAGCGGAAGAGGTTTTTACATGACACATTATCATTTGATGATTGGTTACCACAATCACCGAGATGGTGATGAAGTATGAATGTTTTTTGGCCAAATTACGGAGGAAAACCATTTCTACATACCACTACAATTCGGTATTTGGAAGGAACACCCAAACACCCCTTTCAAGTACCTTCGATTTAATACATCAAAAAAAGCCACTTTGTGCTTGCAACTGGCCTGATTCTTCAGACCAGATTTCTTGCAACTGCAACGAGGGTTTGTACATATTGCACGTAGGCAGAGCTTTCAAGGAGAAATTAAATAGTTCCTAAGTTGCACAAAAATGAAGTGCTTCAAACAAACACATACTTTGTATGGACAGAGAAGAGATTGAATATATGTAAGACTGAGGACACAGGTGTAATGAGAAATAGATTGATTGCATAGCTGCCCAGTATTCTAAGCCATTTCTTTAGTGCGATTCAAGAGAGCACCAAACAGTATAACAAATTTGTCAATTGGTTTCATAGTCCATTCCCTTTGTTTAGAGCTGTGAAAGGTAGAGCCGAATTCCAAAATAGATCAATGATGTTTCAGAAATTTCCCATAGGGAATACCAAGCCCAGTGTAAAAAATGAAGTTACTCAATAGTTTTAATCAGCAACACTGTAATGGTATTAAAGTGTAACATCCAAGGGAACACTGACTCTGTCAAAGATGATCCAAATGGGATTCATGAAAATTCCCAACTACAAACTGCAGATTCAAAATAGTATGAGGGGACACCCGGATTTGAACCAGGGACCTCTTGATCTGCAGTCAAATACTCTACCACTGAGCTATATCCCTAGCTGTCAGCCAACTTCAGAATGACAATATATCAGTACATCATGAAAGAGTGAGAGGATCATGCTAAGTTGTGCCGGAAAGTACAACCTTGAAACTGTGGAACTGTAGAAGTAGTTCTTAATATTATTTATTAAAGGAAAAATGGATCATTAAAAAAATATATGTATTTGTTTGATTGGTATTTTATTTGAATAGGCAGTGGTACATAGGACCAATGCCTGCACTTAAAATGTTTGTTTTGAAACATTCTCAAAGGGGAAGAGGTTTTTACGGGATACCTTATTGTTTCATGTTTGGTTACCACAATCACTCAGATGGTGATGAAGTATGATTGTTTTGGGCCACATTACGGTGGAAAAACATTTCTACATACCACTGCAATTCGGTATTTGGAAGGTACACCCAAACACCCCTTTCACGGACCTTCGATTTAAAACATCAGAAAAAGCCACTTTGTGCTTGCAAATGGCCTGATTCTTCAGGCCAGCCTTCTTGCAACTGCAACAATGGTTCGTACATCTTGCACGTAGGCAGAGCATTTAAGGAGAAATTAAATAGTTCCTACGTTGCACAAAAATGAAGTGCTTCAAACAAGCACATACTTTTAATGCACAGGGAAAAGGTGGAATATATGTAAGACTGAGGACACAGGTGAAATGAGAAATAGACTGACTGCATCGCTGCACAGTATTCTAAGCCATTTCTTTAGTGCGATTCAAGAAAGCACCAAACAGTATAACAAATTTGTCAATTTGTTTCATAGTCCATTCCCTTTCTTTAGGTCTGTAAAAGGAAGAGCCAAATTCAAAAAAAGATCAATGATCTTTCAGAAAGTTCCCAAAGGGAACACCAAGCCGAGTGTTAAAACTGCATTTACTCACAGGTTTTGAGCAGCAAACTCGGTAATGCTATTAAAGTGCAATATCCAAGGGAACACTGACTCTGTAATAGATGATCCAAAAGGAATTGATGAAAAGTCCCAACTACAAACAACAGAATCAAAATAGTGTGAGGGGACACCCGGATTTGAACCAGGGACCTCTTGATCTGCAGTCCAATGCTCTACCACTGAGCTATATCCCCAGCTTTTCAGAAAAATTAGAATGACATAATATCAGTACATCATGAAAGAGTGAGAGGATCATGCTAAGTTGTGCCGGAAAGTACAGGCTTGAAACTGTGGAACAGGAGAAGTAGTCCTTAATATTATTTATTAAAGTAAAACTGGATCATTTAAAAAACAGATTAATTTGTTTCATTGCTATTTTATTTGAATAGGCAGTGGTACATAGGACCAATGCCTCTACATACAATGATTGTTTTGAAACATTCTTAAAGCGGAAGAGGTTTTTACATGACACATTATCATTTGATGATTGGTTACCACAATCACCGAGATGGTGATGAAGTATGAATGTTTTTTGGCCAAATTACGGAGGAAAACCATTTCTACATACCACTACAATTCGGTATTTGGAAGGAACACCTAAACACCCCTTTCAAGTACCATCGATTTAATACATCAAAAAAAGCCACTTTGTGCTTGCAACTGGCCTGATTCTTCAGACCAGCCTTCTTGCAACTGCAACGAGGGTTTGTACATCTTGCACGTAGGCAGAGCTTTCAAGGAGAAATTAAATAGTTCCTAAGTTGCACAAAAATGAAGTGCTTCAAACAAACACATACTTTGTATGGACAGAGAAGAGATGGAATATATGTAAGACTGAGGACACATGTGTAATGAGAAATAGATTGATTGCATAGCTGCCCAGTATTCTAAGCCATTTCTTTAGTGCGATTCAAGAGAGCACCAAACAGTATAACAAATTTGTCAATTGGTTTCATAGTCCATTCCCTTTGTTTAGAGCTGTGAAAGGTAGAGCCGAATTCCAAAATAGATCAACGATGTTTCAGAAATTTCCCATAGGGAATACCAAGCCCAGTGTAAAAAATGAAGTTACTCAATAGTTTTAATCAGCAACACTGTAATGGTATTAAAGTGTAACATCCAAGGGAACACTGACTCTGTCAAAGATGATCCAAATGGGATTCATGAAAATTCCCAACTACAAACTGCAGATTCAAAATAGTATGAGGGGACACCCGGATTTGAACCAGGGACCTCTTGATCTGCAGTCAAATGCTCTACCACTGAGCTATATCCCTAGCTGTCAGCCAACATCAGAATGACAATATATCAGTACATCATGAAAGAGTGAGAGGATCATGCTAAGTTGTGCCGGAAAGTACAACCTTGAAACTGTGGAACTGTAGAAGTAGTTCTTAATATTATTTATTAAAGGAAAAATGGATCATTAAAAAAAATATATGTATTTGTTTGATTGGTATTTTATTTGAGTAGGCAGTGGTACATAGGACCAATGCCTGCACTTAAAATGTTTGTTTTGAAACATTCTCAAAGGGGAAGAGGTTTTTACGGGATACCTTATTGTTTCATGTTTGGTTACCACAATCACTCAGATGGTGATGAAGTATGATTGTTTTGGGCCACATTACGGTGGAAAAACATTTCTACATACCACTACAATTCGGTATTTGGAAGGTACACACAAACACCCCTTTCACGGACCTTCGATTTAAAACATCAGAAAAAGCCACTTTGTGCTTGCAAATGGCCTGATTCTTCAGGCCAGCCTTCTTGCAACTGCAACAATGGTTCGTACATCTTGCACGTAGACAGAGCATTTAAGGAGAAATTAAATAGTTCCTACGTTGCACAAAAATGAAGTGCTTCAAACAAGCACATACTTTGGATGCACAGGGAAAAGGTGGAATATATGTAAGACTGAGGACACAGGTGAAATGAGAAATAGACTGACTGCATCGCTGCACAGTATTCTAAGCCATTTCTTTAGTGCGATTCAAGAAAGCACCAAACAGTATAACAAATTTGTCAATTTATTTCATAGTCCATTCCCTTTCTCTCGTGCTGTAAAAGGAAGAGCCAAATTCCAAAATAGATCAATGATCTTTCAGAAAGTTCCCAAAGGGAACACCAAGCCGAGTGTTAAAACTGCATTTACTCACAGGTTTTGAGCAGCAAACTCTGTAATGATATTAAAGTGCAATATCCAAGGGAACACTGACTTTGTCAAAGATGATACAAAAGGAATTGATGAAAAGTCCCAACTACAAACAACAGAATCAAAATAGTCTGAGGGGACACCCGGATTTGAACCAGGGACCTCTTGATCTGCAGTCAAATGCTCTACCACTGAGCTATATCCCCAGCTTTTCAGTAAAATCAGAATGACATAATATCAGTACATCATGAAAGAGTGAGAGGATCATGCTAAGTTGTGCCGGAAAGTACAGGCTTGAAACTGTGGAACAGGAGAAGTAGTCCTTAATATTATTTATTAAAGTAAAACTGGCTCATTTAAAAAACAGATTAATTTGTTTCATTGCTATTTTATTTGAATAGGCAGTGGTACATAAGACCAATGCCTCTACATACAATGATTGTTTTGAAACATTCTTAAAGCGGAAGAGGTTTTTACATGACACATTATCATTTGATGATTGGTTACCACAATCACCGAGATGGTGGTGAAGTATGAATGTTTTTTGGCCAAATTACGGAGGAAAAACATTTCTACATACCACTACAATTCAGTATTTGGAAGGAACACCCAAACACCTCTTTCAAGTACCTTCGATTTAATACATCAAAAAAAGCCACTTTGTGCTTGCAACTGGCCTGATTCTTCAGACCAGCCTTCTTGCAACTGCAACGAGGGTTTGTACATCTTGCACGTAGGCAGAGCTTTCAAGGAGAAATTAAATTGTTCCTACGTTGCACAAAAATGAAGTGCTTCAAACAAGCACATACTTTTAATGCACAGGGAAAAGGTGGAATATATGTAAGACTGAGGACACAGGTGAAATGAGAAATAGACTGACTGCATCGCTGCACAGTATTCTAAGCCATTTCTTTAGTGCGATTCAAGAAAGCATCAAACAGTATAACAAATTTGTCAATTTGTTTCATAGTCCATTCCCTTTCTTTAGGTCTGTAAAAGGAAGAGCCAAATTCAAAAAAAGATCAATGATCTTTCAGAAAGTTCCCAAAGGGAACACCAAGCCGAGTGTTAAAACTGCATTTACTCACAGGTTTTGAGCAGCAAACTCGGTAATGCTATTAAAGTGCAATATCCAAGGGAACACTGACTCTGTAATAGATGATCCAAAAGGAATTGATGAAAAGTCCCAACTACAAACAACAGAATCAAAGTAGTGTGAGGGGACACCCGGATTTGAACCAGGGACCTCTTGATCTGCAGTCCAATGCTCTACCACTGAGCTATATCCCCAGCTTTTCAGAAAAATTAGAATGACATAATATCAGTACATCATGAAAGAGTGAGAGGATCATGCTAAGTTGTGCCGGAAAGTACAGGCTTGAAACTGTGGAACAGGAGAAGTAGTCCTTAATATTATTTATTAAAGTAAAACTGGATCATTTAAAAAACAGATTAATTTGTTTCATTGCTATTTTATTTGAATAGGCAGTGGTACATAGGACCAATGCCTCTACATACAATGATTGTTTTGAAACATTCTTAAAGCGGAAGAGGTTTTTACATGACACATTATCATTTGATGATTGGTTACCACAATCACCGAGATGGTGATGAAGTATGAATGTTTTTTGGCCAAATTACGGAGGAAAACCATTTCTACATACCACTACAATTCGGTATTTGGAAGGAACACCCAAACACCCCTTTCAAGTACCATCGATTTAATACATCAAAAAAAGCCACTTTGTGCTTGCAACTGGCCTGATTCTTCAGACCAGCCTTCTTGCAACTGCAACGAGGGTTTGTACATCTTGCACGTAGGCAGAGCTTTCAAGGAGAAATTAAATAGTTCCTAAGTTGCACAAAAATGAAGTGCTTCAAACAAACACATACTTTGTATGGACAGAGAAGAGATGGAATATATGTAAGACTGAGGACACATGTGTAATGAGAAATAGATTGATTGCATAGCTGCCCAGTATTCTAAGCCATTTCTTTAGTGCGATTCAAGAGAGCACCAAACAGTATAACAAATTTGTCAATTGGTTTCATAGTCCATTCCCTTTGTTTAGAGCTGTGAAAGGTAGAGCCGAATTCCAAAATAGATCAATGATGTTTCAGAAATTTCCCATAGGGAATACCAAGCCCAGTGTAAAAAATGAAGTTACTCAATAGTTTTAATCAGCAACACTGTAATGGTATTAAAGTGTAACATCCAAGGGAACACTGACTCTGTCAAAGATGATCCAAATGGGATTCATGAAAATTCCCAACTACAAACTGCAGATTCAAAATAGTATGAGGGGACACCCGGATTTGAACCAGGGACCTCTTGATCTGCAGTCAAATGCTCTACCACTGAGCTATATCCCTAGCTGTCAGCCAACATCAGAATGACAATATATCAGTACATCATGAAAGAGTGAGAGGATCATGCTAAGTTGTGCCGGAAAGTACAACCTTGAAACTGTGGAACTGTAGAAGTAGTTCTTAATATTATTTATTAAAGGAAAAATGGATCATTAAAAAAAATATATGTATTTGTTTGATTGGTATTTTATTTGAGTAGGCAGTGGTACATAGGACCAATGCCTGCACTTAAAATGTTTGTTTTGAAACATTCTCAAAGGGGAAGAGGTTTTTACGGGATACCTTATTGTTTCATGTTTGGTTACCACAATCACTCAGATGGTGATGAAGTGTGATTGTTTTGGGCCACATTACGGTGGAAAAACATTTCTACATACCACTACAATTCGGTATTTGGAAGGTACACACAAACACCCCTTTCACGGACCTTCGATTTAAAACATCAGAAAAAGCCACTTTGTGCTTGCAAATGGCCTGATTCTTCAGGCCAGCCTTCTTGCAACTGCAACAATGGTTCGTACATCTTGCACGTAGACAGAGCATTTAAGGAGAAATTAAATAGTTCCTACGTTGCACAAAAATGAAGTGCTTCAAACAAGCACATACTTTGGATGCACAGGGAAAAGGTGGAATATATGTAAGACTGAGGACACAGGTGAAATGAGAAATAGACTGACTGCATCGCTGCACAGTATTCTAAGCCATTTCTTTAGTGCGATTCAAGAAAGCACCAAACAGTATAACAAATTTGTCAATTTATTTCATAGTCCATTCCCTTTCTCTCGTGCTGTAAAAGGAAGAGCCAAATTCCAAAATAGATCAATGATCTTTCAGAAAGTTCCCGAAGGGAACACCAAGCCGAGTGTTAAAACTGCATTTACTCACAGGTTTTGAGCAGCAAACTCTGTAATGATATTAAAGTGCAATATCCAAGGGAACACTGACTTTGTCAAAGATGATACAAAAGGAATTGATGAAAAGTCCCAACTACAAACAACAGAATCAAAATAGTCTGAGGGGACACCCGGATTTGAACCAGGGACCTCTTGATCTGCAGTCAAATGCTCTACCACTGAGCTATATCCCCAGCTTTTCAGTAAAATCAGAATGACATAATATCAGTACATCATGAAAGAGTGAGAGGATCATGCTAAGTTGTGCCGGAAAGTACAGGCTTGAAACTGTGGAACAGGAGAAGTAGTCCTTAATATTATTTATTAAAGTAAAACTGGCTCATTTAAAAAACAGATTAATTTGTTTCATTGCTATTTTATTTGAATAGGCAGTGGTACATAAGACCAATGCCTCTACATACAATGATTGTTTTGAAACATTCTTAAAGCGGAAGAGGTTTTTACATGACACATTATCATTTGATGATTGGTTACCACAATCACCGAGATGGTGGTGAAGTATGAATGTTTTTTGGCCAAATTACGGAGGAAAAACATTTCTACATACCACTACAATTCAGTATTTGGAAGGAACACCCAAACACCTCTTTCAAGTACCTTCGATTTAATACATCAAAAAAAGCCACTTTGTGCTTGCAACTGGCCTGATTCTTCAGACCAGCCTTCTTGCAACTGCAACGAGGGTTTGTACATCTTGCACGTAGGCAGAGCTTTCAAGGAGAAATTAAATTGTTCCTACGTTGCACAAAAATGAAGTGCTTCAAACAAGCACATACTTTTAATGCACAGGGAAAAGGTGGAATATATGTAAGACTGAGGACACAGGTGAAATGAGAAATAGACTGACTGCATCGCTGCACAGTATTCTAAGCCATTTCTTTAGTGCGATTCAAGAAAGCATCAAACAGTATAACAAATTTGTCAATTTGTTTCATAGTCCATTCCCTTTCTTTAGTGCTGTAAAAGGAAGAGCCAAATTCCAAAATAGATCAATGATCTTTCAGAAATTTCCCAAAGGGAATACCAAGCCGAGTGTTAAAACTCCATTTACTCACAGGTTTTGAGCAGCAAACTCTGTAATGATATTAAAGTGCAATATCCAAGGGAACACTGACTCTGTCAAAGATGATCCAAAAGGAATTGATGAAAAGTCCCAACTACAAACAACAGAATCAAAATAGTCTGAGGGGACACCCGGATTTGAACCAGGGACCTCTTGATCTGCAGTCAAATGCTCTACCACTGAGCTATATCCCCAGCTTTTCAGTAAAATCAGAATGACATAATATCAGTACATCATGAAAGAGTGAGAGGATCATGCTAAGTTGTGCCGGAAAGTACAGGCTTGAAACTGTGGAACAGGAGAAGTAGTCCTTAATATTATTTATTAAAGTAAAACTGGATCATTTAAAAAACAGATTAATTTGTTTCATTGCTATTTTATTTGAATAGGCAGTGGTACATAAGACCAATGCCTCTACATACAATGATTGTTTTGAAACATTCTTAAAGGGGAAGAGGTTTTTACGTGACACATTATCATTTCATGATTGGTTACCTCAATCACCGAGATGGTGGTGAAGTATGATTGTTTTTTGGCCAAATTACGGAGGAAAAACATTTCTACATACCACTACAATTCGGTATGTGGAAGGAACACCCAAACACCCCTTTCAAGTACCTTCGATTTAATACATCAAAAAAAGCCACTTTGTGCTTGCAACTGGCCTGATTCTTCAGACCAGCCTTCTTGCAACTGCAACGAGGGTTTGAACATCTTGCACGTAGGCAGAGCTTTCAAGGAGAAATTAAATAGTTCCTAAGTTGCACAAAAATGAAGTGCTTCAAACAAACACATACTTTGTATGGACAGAGAAGAGATGGAATATATGTAAGACTGAGGACACAGGTGTAATGAGAAATAGATTGATTGCATAGCTGCCCAGTATTCTAAGCCATTTCTTTAGTGCGATTCAAGAGAGCACCAAACAGTATAACAAATTTGTCAATTGGTTTCATAGTCCATTCCCTTTGTTTAGAGCTGTGAAAGGTAGAGCCGAATTCCAAAATAGATCAATGATGTTTCAGAAATTTCCCATAGGGAATACCAAGCCCAGTGTAAAAAATGCAGTTACTCACAAGTTTTAATCAGCAACACTGTAATGGTATTAAAGTGTAACATCCAAGGGAACACTGACTCTGTCAAAGATGATCCAAATGGGATTCATGAAAATTCCCAACTACAAACAGCAGATTCAAAATAGTATGAGGGGACACCCGGATTTGAACCAGGGAACTCTTGATCTGCAGTCAAATGCTCTACCACTGAGCTATATCCCCAGCTGTCAGCTAAGATCAGAATGACAATATATCAGTACATCATGAAAGAGTGAGAGGATCATGCTAAGTTGTGCCGGAAAGTACAACCTTGAAACTGTGGAACTGTAGAAGTAGTTCTTAATATTATTTATTAAAGGAAAAACTGATCATTAAAAAAAATATATGTATTTGTTTGATTGGTGTTTTATTTGAATACGCAGTGGTACATAGGACCAATGCCTGCACTTAAAATGTTTGTTTTGAAACATTCTCAAAGGGGAAGAGGTTTTTACGGGATACCTTAATGTTTCATGTTTGGTTACCACAATCACTCAGATGGTGATGAAGTATGATTGTTTTGGGCCACATTACGGTGGAAAAACATTTCTACATACCACTACAATTCGGTATTTGGAAGGTACACCCAAACACCCCTTTCACAGACCTTCGATTTAAAACATCAGAAAAAGCCACTTTGTGCTTGCAAATGGCCTGATTCTTCAGGCCAGCCTTCTTGCAACTGCAACAATGGTTCGTACATCTTGCACGTAGGCAGAGCATTTAAGGAGAAATTAAATAGTTCCTACGTTGCACAAAAATGAAGTGCTTCAAACAAGCACATACTTTGGATGCACAGGGAAAAGGTGGAATATATGTAAGACTGAGGACACAGGTGAAATGAGAAATAGACTGACTGCATCGCTGCACAGTATTCTAAGCCATTTCTTTAGTGCGATTCAAGAAAGCACCAAACAGTATAACAAATTTGTCAATTTATTTCATAGTCCATTCCCTTTCTTTAGTGCTGTAAAAGGAAGAGCCAAATTCCAAAATAGATCAATGATCTTTCAGAAAGTTCCCAAATGGAACACCAAGCCGAGTGTTAAAACTGCATTTACTCACAGGTTTTGAGCAGCAAACTCTGTAATGATATTAAAGTGCAATATCCAAGGGAAAACTGACTCTGTCAAAGATGATCCAAAAGAAATTGATGAAAAGTCCCAACTACAAACAACAGAATCAAAATAGTCAGAGGGGACACCCGGATTTGAACCAAGGACCTCTTGATCTGCAGTCAAATGCTCTACCACTGAGCTATATCCCCAGCAGTTCAGTAAAATCAGAATGACATAATATCAGTACATCATGAAAGAGTGAGAGGATCATGCTAAGTTGTGCCGGAAAGTACAGGCTTGAAACTGTGGAATAGGAGAAGTAGTCCTTAATATTATTTATTAAAGTAAAACTGGATCATTTAAAAAACAGATTAATTTGTTTCATTGCTATTTTATTTGAAAAGGCAGTGGTACATAAGACCAATGCCTCTACATACAATGATTGTTTTGAAACATTCTTAAAGGGGAAGAGGTTTTTACGTGACACATTATCATTTGATGATTGGTTACCACAATCACCGAGATGGTGGTGAAGTATGATTGTTTTTTGGCCAAATTACGGAGGAAAAACATTTCTACATACCACTACAATTCGGTATTTGGAAGGAACACCCAAACACCCCTTTCAAGTACCTTCGATTTAATACATCAAAAAAAGCCACTTTGTGCTTGCAACTGGCCTGATTCTTCAGACCAGCCTTCTTGCAACTGCAACGAGGGTTTGAACATCTTGCACGTAGGCAGAGCTTTCAAGGAGAAATTAAATAGTTCCTACGTTGCACAAAAATGAAGTGCTTCAAACAAGCACATACTTTTAATGCACAGGGAAAAGGTGGAATATATGTAAGACTGAGGACACAGGTGAAATGAGAAATAGACGGACTGCATCACTGCACAGTATTCTAAGCCATTTCTTTAGTGCGATTCAAGAAAGCACCAAACAGTATAACAAATTTGTCAATTTATTTCATAGTCCATTCCCTTTCTTTAGTGCTGTAAAAGGAAGAGCCAAATTCCAAAATAGATCAATGATCTTTCAGAAAGTTCCCAAATGGAACACCAAGCCGAGTGTTAAAACTGCATTTACTAACAGGTTTTGAGCAGCAAACTCTGTAATGATATGAAAGTGCAATATCCAAGGGAACACTGACTGTCAAAGATGATCCAAAAGGAATTGATGAAAAGTCCCAACTACAAACAACAGAATCAAAATAGTCTGAGGGGACACCTGGATTTGAACCAGGGACCTCTTGATCTGCCGTCAAATGCTCTACCACTGAGCTATATCCCCAGCTTTTCAGTAAAATCAGAATGACATAATATCAGTACATCATGAAAGAGTGAGAGGATCATGCTAAGTTGTGCCGGAAAGTACAGGCTTGAAACTGTGGAACAGGAGAAGTAGTCCCGAATATTATTTATTAAAGTAAAACTGGATCATTTAAAAAACAGATTAATTTGTTTCATTGCTATTTTATTTGAATAGGCAGTGGTACATAAGACCAATGCCTCTACATACAATGATTGTTTTGAAACATTCTTAAAGGGGAAGAGGTTTTTATGTGACACATTATCATTTGATGATTGGTTACCACAATCACCGAGATGGTGGTGAAGTATGATTGTTTTTTGGCCAAATTACAGAGGAAAAACATTTCTACATACCACTACAATTCGGTATTTGGAAGGAACACCCAAACACCCCTTTCAAGTACCTTCGATTTAATACATCAAAAAAAGCCACTTTGTGCTTGCAACTGGCCTGATTCTTCAGACCAGCCTTCTTGCAACTGCAACGAGGGTTTGAACATCTTGCACGTAGGCAGAGCTTTCAAGGAGAAATTAAATAGTTCCTACGTTGCACAAAAATGAAGTGCTTCAAACAAGCACATACTTTTATTGCACAGGGAAAAGGTGGAATATATGTAAGACTGAGGATACAGGTGAAATGAGAAATAGACTGACTGCATCACTGCACAGTATTCTAAGCCATTTCTTTAGTGCGATTCAAGAGAGCACCAAACAGTATAACAAATTTGTCAATTTGTTTCATAGTCCATTCCCTTTCTTTAGTGCTGTATAAGGAAGAGCCAAATTCCAAAATAGATCAATGATCTTTCAGAAATTTCCCAAAGGGAATACCAAGCCGAGTGCTAAAACTCCATTTACTCACAGGTTTTGAGCAGCAAACTATGTAATGCTATTAAAGTGCAATAACCAAGGGAACACTGACTCTGTCAAAGATGATCCAAAAGGAATTGATGAAAAGTCCCAACTACAAACAACAGAATCAAAATAGTCTGAGGGGACACCCGGATTTGAACCAGGGACCTCTTGATCTGCAGTCAAATACTCTACCACTGAGCTATATCCCCAGCTTTTCAGTAAAATCAGAATGACATAATATCAGTACATCATGAAAGAGTGAGAGGATCATGCTAAGTTGTGCCGGAAAGTACAGGCTTGAAACTGTGGAACAGGAGAAGTAGTAGTTAATATTATTTATTAAAGGAAAGCTGTATCATTTAAAAAACGGATTAATTTGTTTCATTGCTATTTTATTTGAATAGGCAGTGGTACATAAGACCAATGCCTCTACATACAATGATTGTTTTGAAACATTCTTAAAGGGGAAGAGGTTTTTACGTGACACATTATCATTTGATGATTGGTTACCACAATCACCGAGATGGTGGTGAAGTATGATAGTTTTTTGGCCAAATTACGATGGAAAAACATTTCTACATACCACTACAATTCGGTATTTGGAAGGAACACCCAAACACCCCTTTCAAGTACCTTCGATTTAATACATCAAAAAAAGCCACTTTGTGCTTGCAACTGGCCTGATTCTTCAGACCAGCCTTCTTGCAACTGCAACGAGGGTTTGTACATCTTGCACGTAGGCAGAGCTTTCAAGGAGAAATTAAATAGTTCCTAAGTTGCACAAAAATGAAGTGCTTCAAACAAACACATACTTTGTATGGACAGAGAAGAGATGGAATATATGTAAGACTGAGGACACAGGTGTAATGAGAAATAGATTGATTGCATAGCTGCCCAGTATTCTAAGCCATTACTTTAGTGCGGTTCAAGAGAGCACCAAACAGTATAACAAATTTGTCAATTGGTTTCATAGTCCATTCCCTTTGTTTAGAGCTGTGAAAGGTAGAGCCGAATTCCAAAATAGATCAATGATGTTTCAGAAATTTCCCATAGGGAATACCAAGCCCAGTGTAAAAAATGCAGTTACTCACAAGTTTTAATCAGCAACACTGTAATGGTATTAAAGTGTAACATCCAAGGGAACACTGACTCTGTCAAAGATGATCCAAATGGGATTCATGAAAATTCCCAACTACAAACAGCAGATTCAAAATAGTATGAGGGGACACCCGGATTTGAACCAGGGACCTCTTTATCTGCAGTCAAATGCTCTACCACTGAGCTATATCCCCAGCTGTCAGCCAAGATCAGAATGACAATATATCAGTACATCATGAAAGAGTGAGAGGATCATGCTAAGTTGTGCCGGAAAGTACAACCTTGAAACTGTGGAACTGTAGAAGTAGTTCTTAATATTATTTATTAAAGGAAAAATGGATCATTAAAAAAATATATGTATTTGTTTGATTGGTATTTTATTTGAATAGGCAGTGGTACATAGGACCAATGCCTGCACTTAAAATGTTTGTTTTGAAACAATCTCAAAGGGGAAGAGGTTTTTACGGGATACCTTATTGTTTCATGTTTGGTTACCACAATCACTCAGATGGTGATGAAGTATGATTGTTTTGGGCCACATTACGGTGGAAAAACATTTCTACATACCACTGCAATTCGGTATTTGGAAGGTACACCCAAACACCCCTTTCACGGACCTTCGATTTAAAACATCAGAAAAAGCCACTTTGTGCTTGCAAATGGCCTGATTCTTCAGGCCAGCCTTCTTGCAACTGCAACAATGGTTCGTACATCTTGCACGTAGGCAGAGCATTTAAGGAGAAATTAAATAGTTCCTACGTTGCACAAAAATGAAGTGCTTCAAACAAGCACATACTTTTAATGCACAGGGAAAAGGTGGAATATATGTAAGACTGAGGACACAGGTGAAATGAGAAATAGACTGGCTGCATCGCTGCACAGTATTCTAAGCCATTTCTTTAGTGCGATTCAAGAAAGCACCAAACAGTATAACAAATTTGTCAATTTGTTTCATAGTCCATTCCCTTTCTTTAGGTCTGTAAAAGGAAGAGCCAAATTCAAAAAAAGATCAATGATCTTTCAGAAAGTTCCCAAAGGGAACACCAAGCCGAGTGTTAAAACTGCATTTACTCACAGGTTTTGAGCAGCAAACTCGGTAATGCTATTAAAGTGCAATATCCAAGGGAACACTGACTCTGTCATAGATGATCCAAAAGGAATTGATGAAAAGTCCCAACTACAAACAACAGTATCAAAATAGTGTGAGGGGACACCCGGATTTGAACCAGGGACCTCTTGATCTGCAGTCAAATGCTCTACCACTGAGCTATATCCCCAGCTTTTCAGAAATATTAGAATGACATAATATCAGTACATCATGAAAGAGTGAGAGGATCATGCTAAGTTGTGCCGGAAAGTACAGGCTTGAAACTGTGGAACAGGAGAAGTAGTCCTTAATATTATTTATTAAAGTAAAACTGGATCATTTAAAAAACAGATGAATTTTTTCATTGCTATTTTATTTGAATAGGCCGTGGTACATAAGACCAATGCCTCTACATACAATGATTGTTTTGAAACATTCTTGAAGGGGAAGAGGTTTTTACGTGACACATTATCATTTGATGATTGGTTACCACAATCACCGAGATGGTGGTGAAGTATGATTGTTTTTTGGCCAAATTACGATGGAAAAACATTTCTACATACCACTACAATTCGGTATTTGGAAGGAACACCCAAACACCCCTTTCAAGTACCTTCAATTTAATACATCAAAAAAAGCCACTTTGTGCTTGCAACTGGCCTGATTCTTCAGACCAGCCTTCTTGCAACTGCAACGAGGGTTTGAACATCTTGCACGTAGGCAGAGCTTTCAAGGAGAAATTAAATAGTTCCTACGTTGCACAAAAATGAAGTGCTTCAAACAAGCACATACTTTTAATGCACAGGGAAAAGGTGGAATATATGTAAGACTGAGGACACAGGTGAAATGAGAAATAGACGGACTGCATCACTGCACAGTATTCTAAGCCATTTCTTTAGTGCGATTCAAGAAAGCACCAAACAGTATAACACATTTGTCAATTTATTTCATAGTCCATTCCCTTTCTTTAGTGCTGTAAAAGGAAGAGCCAAATTCCAAAATAGATCAATGATCTTTCAGAAAGTTCCCAAATGGAACACCAAGCCGAGTGTTAAAACTGCATTTACTAACAGGTTTTGAGCAGCAAACTCTGTAATGATATTAAAGTGTAACATCCAAGGGAACACTGACTCTGTCAAAGATGATCCAAATGGGATTCATGAAAATTCCCAACTACAAACAGCAGATTCAAAATAGTATGAGGGGACACCCGGATTTGAGCCAGGGACCTCTTGATCTGCAGTCAAATGCTCTACCACTGAGCTATATCCCTAGCTGTCAGCCAACATCAGAATGACAATATATCAGTACATCATGAAAGAGTGAGAGGATCATGCTAAGTTGTGCCGGAAAGTACAACCTTGAAACTGTGGAACTGTAGAAGTAGTTCTTAATATTATTTATTAAAGGAAAAATGGATCATTAAAAAAATATATGTATTTGTTTGATTGGTATTTTATTTGAGTAGGCAGTGGTACATAGGACCAATGCCTGCACTTAAAATGTTTGTTTTGAAACAATCTCAAAGGGGAAGAGGTTTTTACGGGATACCTTATTGTTTCATGTTTGGTTACCACAATCACTCAGATGGTGATGAAGTATGATTGTTTTGGGCCACATTACGGTGGAAAAACATTTCTACATACCACTGCAATTCGGTATTTGGAAGGTACACCCAAACACCCCTTTCACGGACCTTCGATTTAAAACATCAGAAAAAGCCACTTTGTGCTTGCAAATGGCCTGATTCTTCAGGCCAGCCTTCTTGCAACTGCAACAATGGTTCGTACATCTTGCACGTAGGCAGAGCATTTAAGGAGAAATTAAATAGTTCCTACGTTGCACAAAAATGAAGTGCTTCAAACAAGCACATACTTTTAATGCACAGGGAAAAGGTGGAATATATGTAAGACTGAGGACACAGGTGAAATGAGAAATAGACTGACTGCATCGCTGCACAGTATTCTAAGCCATTTCTTTAGTGCGATTCAAGAAAGCACCAAACAGTATAACAAATTTGTCAATTTGTTTCATAGTCCATTCCCTTTCTTTAGGTCTGTAAAAGGAAGAGCCAAATTCAAAAAAAGATCAATGATCTTTCAGAAAGTTCCCAACGGGAACACCAAGCCGAGTGTTAAAACTGCATTTACTCACAGGTTTTGAGCAGCAAACTCGGTAATGCTATTAAAGTGCAATATCCAAGGGAACACTGACTCTGTCATAGATGATCCAAAAGGAATTGATGAAAAGTCCCAACTACAAACAACAGAATCAAAATAGTGTGAGGGGACACCCGGATTTGAACCAGGGACCTCTTGATCTGCAGTCAAATGCTCTACCACTGAGCTATATCCCCAGCTTTTCAGAAAAATTAGAATGACATAATATCAGTACATCATGAAAGAGTGAGAGGATCATGCTAAGTTGTGCCGGAAAGTACAGGCTTGAAACTGTGGAACAGGAGAAGTAGTCCTTAATATTATTTATTAAAGTAAAACTGGATCGTTTAAAAAACAGATTAATTTGTTTCATTGCTATTTTATTTGAATAGGCAGTGGTACATAGGACCAATGCCTCTACATACAATGATTGTTTTGAAACATTCTTAAAGCGGAAGAGGTTTTTACATGACACATTATCATTTGATGATTGGTTACCACAATCACCGAGATGGTGATGAAGTATGAATGTTTTTTGGCCAAATTACGGAGGAAAACCATTTCTACATACCACTACAATTCGGTATTTGGAAGGAACACCCAAACACCCCTTTCAAGTACCTTCGATTTAACACATCAAGAAAAACCACTTTGTGCTTGCAACTGGCCTGATTCTTCAGACCAGCCTTCTTGCAACTGCAACGAGGGTTTGTACATCTTGCACGTAGGCAGAGCTTTCAAGGAGAAATTAAATAGTTCCTAAGTTGCACAAAAATGAAGTGCTTCAAACAAACACATACTTTGTATGGACAGAGAAGAGATGGAATATATGTAAGACTGAGGACACAGGTGTAATGAGAAATAGATTGATTGCATAGCTGCCCAGTATTCTAAGCCATTTCTTTAGTGCGGTTCAAGAGAGCACCAAACAGTATAACAAATTTGTCAATTGGTTTCATAGTCCATTCCCTTTGTTTAGAGCTGTGAAAGGTAGAGCCGAATTCCAAAATAGATCAATGATGTTTCAGAAATTTCCCATAGGGAATACCAAGCCCAGTGTAAAAAATGCAGTTACTCACAAGTTTTAATCAGCAACACTGTAATGGTATTAAAGTGTAACATCCAAGGGAACACTGACTCTGTCAAAGATGATCCAAATGGGATTCATGAAAATTCCCAACTACAAACTGCAGATTCAAAATAGTATGAGGGGACACCCGGATTTGAACCAGGGACCTCTTGATCTGCAGTCAAATGCTCTACCACTGAGCTATATCCCTAGCTGTCAGCCAACATCAGAATGACAATATATCAGTACATCATGAAAGAGTGAGAGGATCATGCTAAGTTGTGCCGGAAAGTACAACCTTGAAACTGTGGAACTGTAGAAGTAGTTCTTAATATTATTTATTAAAGGAAAAATGGATCATTAAAAAAAATATATGTATTTGTTTGATTGGTATTTTATTTGAGTAGGCAGTGGTACATAGGACCAATGCCTGCACTTAAAATGTTTGTTTTGAAACATTCTCAAAGGGGAAGAGGTTTTTACGGGATACCTTATTGTTTCATGTTTGGTTACCACAATCACTCAGATGGTGATGAAGTATGATTGTTTTGGGCCACATTACGGTGGAAAAACATTTCTACATACCACTACAATTCGGTATTTGGAAGGTACACACAAACACCCCTTTCACGGACCTTCGATTTAAAACATCAGAAAAAGCCACTTTGTGCTTGCAAATGGCCTGATTCTTCAGGCCAGCCTTCTTGCAACTGCAACAATGGTTCGTACATCTTGCACGTAGACAGAGCATTTAAGGAGAAATTAAATAGTTCCTACGTTGCACAAAAATGAAGTGCTTCAAACAAGCACATACTTTTAATGCACAGGGAAAAGGTGGAATATATGTAAGACTGAGGACACAGGTGAAATGAGAAATAGACTGACTGCATCGCTGCACAGTATTCTAAGCCATTTCTTTAGTGCGATTCAAGAAAGCACCAAACAGTATAACAAATTTGTCAATTTGTTTCATAGTCCATTCCCTTTCTTTAGGTCTGTAAAAGGAAGAGCCAAATTCAAAAAAAGATCAATGATCTTTCAGAAAGTTCCCAACGGGAACACCAAGCCGAGTGTTAAAACTGCATTTACTCACAGGTTTTGAGCAGCAAACTCGGTAATGCTATTAAAGTGCAATATCCAAGGGAACACTGACTCTGTCATAGATGATCCAAAAGGAATTGATGAAAAGTCCCAACTACAAACAACAGAATCAAAATAGTGTGAGGGGACACCCGGATTTGAACCAGGGACCTCTTGATCTGCAGTCAAATGCTCTACCACTGAGCTATATCCCCAGCTTTTCAGAAAAATTAGAATGACATAATATCAGTACATCATGAAAGAGTGAGAGGATCATGCTAAGTTGTGCCGGAAAGTACAGGCTTGAAACTGTGGAACAGGAGAAGTAGTCCTTAATATTATTTATTAAAGTAAAACTGGATCGTTTAAAAAACAGATTAATTTGTTTCATTGCTATTTTATTTGAATAGGCAGTGGTACATAGGACCAATGCCTCTACATACAATGATTGTTTTGAAACATTCTTAAAGCGGAAGAGGTTTTTACATGACACATTATCATTTGATGATTGGTTACCACAATCACCGAGATGGTGATGAAGTATGAATGTTTTTTGGCCAAATTACGGAGGAAAACCATTTCTACATACCACTACAATTCGGTATTTGGAAGGAACACCCAAACACCCCTTTCAAGTACCTTCGATTTAACACATCAAGAAAAACCACTTTGTGCTTGCAACTGGCCTGATTCTTCAGACCAGCCTTCTTGCAACTGCAACGAGGGTTTGTACATCTTGCACGTAGGCAGAGCTTTCAAGGAGAAATTAAATAGTTCCTAAGTTGCACAAAAATGAAGTGCTTCAAACAAACACATACTTTGTATGGACAGAGAAGAGATGGAATATATGTAAGACTGAGGACACAGGTGTAATGAGAAATAGATTGATTGCATAGCTGCCCAGTATTCTAAGCCATTTCTTTAGTGCGGTTCAAGAGAGCACCAAACAGTATAACAAATTTGTCAATTGGTTTCATAGTCCATTCCCTTTGTTTAGAGCTGTGAAAGGTAGAGCCGAATTCCAAAATAGATCAATGATGTTTCAGAAATTTCCCATAGGGAATACCAAGCCCAGTGTAAAAAATGCAGTTACTCACAAGTTTTAATCAGCAACACTGTAATGGTATTAAAGTGTAACATCCAAGGGAACACTGACTCTGTCAAAGATGATCCAAATGGGATTCATGAAAATTCCCAACTACAAACTGCAGATTCAAAATAGTATGAGGGGACACCCGGATTTGAACCAGGGACCTCTTGATCTGCAGTCAAATGCTCTACCACTGAGCTATATCCCTAGCTGTCAGCCAACATCAGAATGACAATATATCAGTACATCATGAAAGAGTGAGAGGATCATGCTAAGTTGTGCCGGAAAGTACAACCTTGAAACTGTGGAACTGTAGAAGTAGTTCTTAATATTATTTATTAAAGGAAAAATGGATCATTAAAAAAAATATATGTATTTGTTTGATTGGTATTTTATTTGAGTAGGCAGTGGTACATAGGACCAATGCCTGCACTTAAAATGTTTGTTTTGAAACATTCTCAAAGGGGAAGAGGTTTTTACGGGATACCTTATTGTTTCATGTTTGGTTACCACAATCACTCAGATGGTGATGAAGTATGATTGTTTTGGGCCACATTACGGTGGAAAAACATTTCTACATACCACTACAATTCGGTATTTGGAAGGTACACACAAACACCCCTTTCACGGACCTTCGATTTAAAACATCAGAAAAAGCCACTTTGTGCTTGCAAATGGCCTGATTCTTCAGGCCAGCCTTCTTGCAACTGCAACAATGGTTCGTACATCTTGCACGTAGACAGAGCATTTAAGGAGAAATTAAATAGTTCCTACGTTGCACAAAAATGAAGTGCTTCAAACAAGCACATACTTTGGATGCACAGGGAAAAGGTGGAATATATGTAAGACTGAGGACACAGGTGAAATGAGAAATAGACTGACTGCATCGCTGCACAGTATTCTAAGCCATTTCTTTAGTGCGATTCAAGAAAGCACCAAACAGTATAACAAATTTGTCAATTTATTTCATAGTCCATTCCCTTTCTCTCGTGCTGTAAAAGGAAGAGCCAAATTCCAAAATAGATCAATGATCTTTCAGAAAGTTCCCAAAGGGAACACCAAGCCGAGTGTTAAAACTGCATTTACTCACAGGTTTTGAGCAGCAAACTCTGTAATGATATTAAAGTGCAATATCCAAGGGAACACTGACTTTGTCAAAGATGATACAAAAGGAATTGATGAAAAGTCCCAACTACAAACAACAGAATCAAAATAGTCTGAGGGGACACCCGGATTTGAACCAGGGACCTCTTGATCTGCAGTCAAATGCTCTACCACTGAGCTATATCCCCAGCTTTTCAGTAAAATCAGAATGACATAATATCAGTACATCATGAAAGAGTGAGAGGATCATGCTAAGTTGTGCCGGAAAGTACAGGCTTGAAACTGTGGAACAGGAGAAGTAGTCCTTAATATTATTTATTAAAGTAAAACTGGCTCATTTAAAAAACAGATTAATTTGTTTCATTGCTATTTTATTTGAATAGGCAGTGGTACATAAGACCAATGCCTCTACATACAATGATTGTTTTGAAACATTCTGAAAGCGGAAGAGGTTTTTACATGACACATTATCATTTGATGATTGGTTACCACAATCACCGAGATGGTGGTGAAGTATGAATGTTTTTTGGCCAAATTACGGAGGAAAAACATTTCTACATACCACTACAATTCAGTATTTGGAAGGAACACCCAAACACCTCTTTCAAGTACCTTCGATTTAATACATCAAAAAAAGCCACTTTGTGCTTGCAACTGGCCTGATTCTTCAGACCAGCCTTCTTGCAACTGCAACGAGGGTTTGTACATCTTGCACGTAGGCAGAGCTTTCAAGGAGAAATTAAATTGTTCCTACGTTGCACAAAAATGAAGTGCTTCAAACAAGCACATACTTTTAATGCACAGGGAAAAGGTGGAATATATGTAAGACTGAGGACACAGGTGAAATGAGAAATAGACTGACTGCATCGCTGCACAGTATTCTAAGCCATTTCTTTAGTGCGATTCAAGAAAGCATCAAACAGTATAACAAATTTGTCAATTTGTTTCATAGTCCATTCCCTTTCTTTAGGTCTGTAAAAGGAAGAGCCAAATTCAAAAAAAGATCAATGATCTTTCAGAAAGTTCCCAAAGGGAACACCAAGCCGAGTGTTAAAACTGCATTTACTCACAGGTTTTGAGCAGCAAACTCGGTAATGCTATTAAAGTGCAATATCCAAGGGAACACTGACTCTGTAATAGATGATCCAAAAGGAATTGATGAAAAGTCCCAACTACAAACAACAGAATCAAAATAGTGTGAGGGGACACCCGGATTTGAACCAGGGACCTCTTGATCTGCAGTCCAATGCTCTACCACTGAGCTATATCCCCAGCTTTTCAGAAAAATTAGAATGACATAATATCAGTACATCATGAAAGAGTGAGAGGATCATGCTAAGTTGTGCCGGAAAGTACAGGCTTGAAACTGTGGAACAGGAGAAGTAGTCCTTAATATTATTTATTAAAGTAAAACTGGATCATTTAAAAAACAGATTAATTTGTTTCATTGCTATTTTATTTGAATAGGCAGTGGTACATAGGACCAATGCCTCTACATACAATGATTGTTTTGAAACATTCTTAAAGCGGAAGAGGTTTTTACATGACACATTATCATTTGATGATTGGTTACCACAATCACCGAGATGGTGATGAAGTATGAATGTTTTTTGGCCAAATTACGGAGGAAAACCATTTCTACATACCACTACAATTCGGTATTTGGAAGGAACACCCAAACACCCCTTTCAAGTACCATCGATTTAATACATCAAAAAAAGCCACTTTGTGCTTGCAACTGGCCTGATTCTTCAGACCAGCCTTCTTGCAACTGCAACGAGGGTTTGTACATCTTGCACGTAGGCAGAGCTTTCAAGGAGAAATTAAATAGTTCCTAAGTTGCACAAAAATGAAGTGCTTCAAACAAACACATACTTTGTATGGACAGAGAAGAGATGGAATATATGTAAGACTGAGGACACATGTGTAATGAGAAATAGATTGATTGCATAGCTGCCCAGTATTCTAAGCCATTTCTTTAGTGCGATTCAAGAGAGCACCAAACAGTATAACAAATTTGTCAATTGGTTTCATAGTCCATTCCCTTTGTTTAGAGCTGTGAAAGGTAGAGCCGAATTCCAAAATAGATCAATGATGTTTCAGAAATTTCCCATAGGGAATACCAAGCCCAGTGTAAAAAATGAAGTTACTCAATAGTTTTAATCAGCAACACTGTAATGGTATTAAAGTGTAACATCCAAGGGAACACTGACTCTGTCAAAGATGATCCAAATGGGATTCATGAAAATTCCCAACTACAAACTGCAGATTCAAAATAGTATGAGGGGACACCCGGATTTGAACCAGGGACCTCTTGATCTGCAGTCAAATGCTCTACCACTGAGCTATATCCCTAGCTGTCAGCCAACATCAGAATGACAATATATCAGTACATCATGAAAGAGTGAGAGGATCATGCTAAGTTGTGCCGGAAAGTACAACCTTGAAACTGTGAAACTGTAGAAGTAGTTCTTAATATTATTTATTAAAGGAAAAATGGATCATTAAAAAAAATATATGTATTTGTTTGATTGGTATTTTATTTGAGTAGGCAGTGGTACATAGGACCAATGCCTGCACTTAAAATGTTTGTTTTGAAACATTCTCAAAGGGGAAAAGGTTTTTACGGGATACCTTATTGTTTCATGTTTGGTTACCACAATCACTCAGATGGTGATGAAGTGTGATTGTTTTGGGCCACATTACGGTGGAAAAACATTTCTACATACCACTACAATTCGGTATTTGGAAGGTACACACAAACACCCCTTTCACGGACCTTCGATTTAAAACATCAGAAAAAGCCACTTTGTGCTTGCAAATGGCCTGATTCTTCAGGCCAGCCTTCTTGCAACTGCAACAATGGTTCGTACATCTTGCACGTAGACAGAGCATTTAAGGAGAAATTAAATAGTTCCTACGTTGCACAAAAATGAAGTGCTTCAAACAAGCACATACTTTGGATGCACAGGGAAAAGGTGGAATATATGTAAGACTGAGGACACAGGTGAAATGAGAAATAGACTGACTGCATCGCTGCACAGTATTCTAAGCCATTTCTTTAGTGCGATTCAAGAAAGCACCAAACAGTATAACAAATTTGTCAATTTATTTCATAGTCCATTCCCTTTCTCTCGTGCTGTAAAAGGAAGAGCCAAATTCCAAAATAGATCAATGATCTTTCAGAAAGTTCCCAAAGGGAACACCAAGCCGAGTGTTAAAACTGCATTTACTCACAGGTTTTGAGCAGCAAACTCTGTAATGATATTAAAGTGCAATATCCAAGGGAACACTGACTTTGTCAAAGATGATACAAAAGGAATTGATGAAAAGTCCCAACTACAAACAACAGAATCAAAATAGTCTGAGGGGACACCCGGATTTGAACCAGGGACCTCTTGATCTGCAGTCAAATGCTCTACCACTGAGCTATATCCCCAGCTTTTCAGTAAAATCAGAATGACATAATATCAGTACATCATGAAAGAGTGAGAGGATCATGCTAAGTTGTGCCGGAAAGTACAGGCTTGAAACTGTGGAACAGGAGAAGTAGTCCTTAATATTATTTATTAAAGTAAAACTGGCTCATTTAAAAAACAGATTAATTTGTTTCATTGCTATTTTATTTGAATAGGCAGTGGTACATAAGACCAATGCCTCTACATACAATGATTGTTTTGAAACATTCTTAAAGCGGAAGAGGTTTTTACATGACACATTATCATTTGATGATTGGTTACCACAATCACCGAGATGGTGGTAAAGTATGAATGTTTTTTGGCCAAATTACGGAGGAAAAACATTTCTACATACCACTACAATTCAGTATTTGGAAGGAACACCCAAACACCTCTTTCAAGTACCTTCGATTTAATACATCAAAAAAAGCCACTTTGTGCTTGCAACTGGCCTGATTCTTCAGACCAGCCTTCTTGCAACTGCAACGAGGGTTTGTACATCTTGCACGTAGGCAGAGCTTTCAAGGAGAAATTAAATTGTTCCTACGTTGCACAAAAATGAAGTGCTTCAAACAAGCACATACTTTTAATGCACAGGGAAAAGGTGGAATATATGTAAGACTGAGGACACAGGTGAAATGAGAAATAGACTGACTGCATCGCTGCACAGTATTCTAAGCCATTTCTTTAGTGCGATTCAAGAAAGCATCAAACAGTATAACAAATTTGTCAATTTGTTTCATAGTCCATTCCCTTTCTTTAGTGCTGTAAAAGGAAGAGCCAAATTCCAAAATAGATCAATGATCTTTCAGAAATTTCCCAAAGGGAATACCAAGCCGAGTGTTAAAACTCCATTTACTCACAGGTTTTGAGCAGCAAACTCTGTAATGATATTAAAGTGCAATATCCAAGGGAACACTGACTCTGTCAAAGATGATCCAAAAGGAATTGATGAAAAGTCCCAACTACAAACAACAGAATCAAAATAGTCTGAGGGGACACCCGGATTTGAACCAGGGACCTCTTGATCTGCAGTCAAATGCTCTACCACTGAGCTATATCCCCAGCTTTTCAGTAAAATCAGAATGACATAATATCAGTACATCATGAAAGAGTGAGAGGATCATGCTAAGTTGTGCCGGAAAGTACAGGCTTGAAACTGTGGAACAGGAGAAGTAGTCCTTAATATTATTTATTAAAGTAAAACTGGATCATTTAAAAAACAGATTAATTTGTTTCATTGCTATTTTATTTGAATAGGCAGTGGTACATAAGACCAATGCCTCTACATACAATGATTGTTTTGAAACATTCTTAAAGGGGAAGAGGTTTTTACGTGACACATTATCATTTCATGATTGGTTACCTCAATCACCGAGATGGTGGTGAAGTATGATTGTTTTTTGGCCAAATTACGGAGGAAAAACATTTCTACATACCACTACAATTCGGTATGTGGAAGGAACACCCAAACACCCCTTTCAAGTACCTTCGATTTAATACATCAAAAAAAGCCACTTTGTGCTTGCAACTGGCCTGATTCTTCAGACCAGCCTTCTTGCAACTGCAACGAGGGTTTGAACATCTTGCACGTAGGCAGAGCTTTCAAGGAGAAATTAAATAGTTCCTAAGTTGCACAAAAATGAAGTGCTTCAAACAAACACATACTTTGTATGGACAGAGAAGAGATGGAATATATGTAAGACTGAGGACACAGGTGTAATGAGAAATAGATTGCATAGCTGCCCAGTATTCTAAGCCATTTCTTTAGTGCGATTCAAGAGAGCACCAAACAGTATAACAAATTTGTCAATTGGTTTCATAGTCCATTCCCTTTGTTTAGAGCTGTGAAAGGTAGAGCCGAATTCCAAAATAGATCAATGATGTTTCAGAAATTTCCCATAGGGAATACCAAGCCCAGTGTAAAAAATGCAGTTACTCACAAGTTTTAATCAGCAACACTGTAATGGTATTAAAGTGTAACATCCAAGGGAACACTGACTCTGTCAAAGATGATCCAAATGGGATTCATGAAAATTCCCAACTACAAACAGCAGATTCAAAATAGTATGAGGGGACACCCGGATTTGAACCAGGGACCTCTTGATCTGCAGTCAAATGCTCTACCACTGAGCTATATCCCCAGCTGTCAGCTAAGATCAGAATGACAATATATCAGTACATCATGAAAGAGTGAGAGGATCATGCTAAGTTGTGACGGAAAGTACAACCTTGAAACTGTGGAACTGTAGAAGTAGTTCTTAATATTATTTATTAAAGGAAAAACTGATCATTAAAAAAAATATATGTATTTGTTTGATTGGTGTTTTATTTGAATACGCAGTGGTACATAGGACCAATGCCTGCACTTAAAATGTTTGTTTTGAAACATTCTCAAAGGGGAAGAGGTTTTTACGGGATACCTTAATGTTTCATGTTTGGTTACCACAATCACTCAGATGGTGATGAAGTATGATTGTTTTGGGCCACATTACGGTGGAAAAACATTTCTACATACCACTACAATTCGGTATTTGGAAGGTACACCCAAACACCCCTTTCACAGACCTTCGATTTAAAACATCAGAAAAAGCCACTTTGTGCTTGCAAATGGCCTGATTCTTCAGGCCAGCCTTCTTGCAACTGCAACAATGGTTCGTACATCTTGCACGTAGGCAGAGCATTTAAGGAGAAATTAAATAGTTCCTACGTTGCACAAAAATGAAGTGCTTCAAACAAGCACATACTTTGGATGCACAGGGAAAAGGTGGAATATATGTAAGACTGAGGACACAGGTGAAATGAGAAATAGACTGACTGCATCGCTGCACAGTATTCTAAGCCATTTCTTTAGTGCGATTCAAGAAAGCACCAAACAGTATAACAAATTTGTCAATTTATTTCATAGTCCATTCCCTTTCTTTAGTGCTGTAAAAGGAAGAGCCAAATTCCAAAATAGATCAATGATCTTTCAGAAAGTTCCCAAATGGAACACCAAGCCGAGTGTTAAAACTGCATTTACTCACAGGTTTTGAGCAGCAAACTCTGTAATGATATTAAAGTGCAATATCCAAGGGAACACTGACTCTGTCAAAGATGATCCAAAAGAAATTGATGAAAAGTCCCAACTACAAACAACAGAATCAAAATAGTCAGAGGGGACACCCGGATTTGAACCAGGGACCTCTTGATCTGCAGTCAAATGCTCTACCACTGAGCTATATCCCCAGCAGTTCAGTAAAATCAGAATGACATAATATCAGTACATCATGAAAGAGTGAGAGGATCATGCTAAGTTGTGCCGGAAAGTACAGGCTTGAAACTGTGGAATAGGAGAAGTAGTCCTTAATATTATTTATTAAAGTAAAACTGGATCATTTAAAAAACAGATTAATTTGTTTCATTGCTATTTTATTTGAAAAGGCAGTGGTACATAAGACCAATGCCTCTACATACAATGATTGTTTTGAAACATTCTTAAAGGGGAAGAGGTTTTTACGTGACACATTATCATTTGATGATTGGTTACCACAATCACCGAGATGGTGGTGAAGTATGATTGTTTTTTGGCCAAATTACGGAGGAAAAACATTTCTACATACCACTACAATTCGGTATTTGGAAGGAACACCCAAACACCCCTTTCAAGTACCTTCGATTTAATACATCAAAAAAAGCCACTTTGTGCTTGCAACTGGCCTGATTCTTCAGACCAGCCTTCTTGCAACTGCAACGAGGGTTTGAACATCTTGCACGTAGGCAGAGCTTTCAAGGAGAAATTAAATAGTTCCTACGTTGCACAAAAATGAAGTGCTTCAAACAAGCACATACTTTTAATGCACAGGGAAAAGGTGGAATATATGTAAGACTGAGGACACAGGTGAAATGAGAAATAGACGGACTGCATCACTGCACAGTATTCTAAGCCATTTCTTTAGTGCGATTCAAGAAAGCACCAAACAGTATAACAAATTTGTCAATTTATTTCATAGTCCATTCCCTTTCTTTAGTGCTGTAAAAGGAAGAGCCAAATTCCAAAATAGATCAATGATCTTTCAGAAAGTTCCCAAATGGAACACCAAGCCGAGTGTTAAAACTGCATTTACTAACAGGTTTTGAGCAGCAAACTCTGTAATGATATTAAAGTGCAATATCCAAGGGAACACTGACTGTCAAAGATGATCCAAAAGGAATTGATGAAAAGTCCCAACTACAAACAACAGAATCAAAATAGTCTGAGGGGACACCCGGATTTGAACCAGGGACCTCTTGATCTGCAGTCAAATGCTCTACCACTGAGCTATATCCCCAGCTTTTCAGTAAAATCAGAATGACATAATATCAGTACATCATGAAAGAGTGAGAGGATCATGCTAAGTTGTGCCGGAAAGTACAGGCTTGAAACTGTGGAACAGGAGAAGTAGTCCCGAATATTATTTATTAAAGTAAAACTGGATCATTTAAAAAACAGATTAATTTGTTTCATTGCTATTTTATTTGAATAGGCAGTGGTACATAAGACCAATGCCTCTACATACAATGATTGTTTTGAAACATTCTTAAAGGGGAAGAGGTTTTTATGTGACACATTATCATTTGATGATTGGTTACCACAATCACCGAGATGGTGGTGAAGTATGATTGTTTTTTGGCCAAATTACAGAGGAAAAACATTTCTACATACCACTACAATTCGGTATTTGGAAGGAACACCCAAACACCCCTTTCAAGTACCTTCGATTTAATACATCAAAAAAAGCCACTTTGTGCTTGCAACTGGCCTGATTCTTCAGACCAGCCTTCTTGCAACTGCAACGAGGGTTTGAACATCTTGCACGTAGGCAGAGCTTTCAAGGAGAAATTAAATAGTTCCTACGTTGCACAAAAATGAAGTGCTTCAAACAAGCACATACTTTTATTGCACAGGGAAAAGGTGGAATATATGTAAGACTGAGGATACAGGTGAAATGAGAAATAGACTGACTGCATCACTGCACAGTATTCTAAGCCATTTCTTTAGTGCGATTCAAGAGAGCACCAAACAGTATAACAAATTTGTCAATTTGTTTCATAGTCCATTCCCTTTCTTTAGTGCTGTATAAGGAAGAGCCAAATTCCAAAATAGATCAATGATCTTTCAGAAATTTCCCAAAGGGAATACCAAGCCGAGTGCTAAAACTCCATTTACTCACAGGTTTTGAGCAGCAAACTATGTAATGCTATTAAAGTGCAATAACCAAGGGAACACTGACTCTGTCAAAGATGATCCAAAAGGAATTGATGAAAAGTCCCAACTACAAACAACAGAATCAAAATAGTCTGAGGGGACACCCGGATTTGAACCAGGGACCTCTTGATCTGCAGTCAAATACTCTACCACTGAGCTATATCCCCAGCTTTTCAGTAAAATCAGAATGACATAATATCAGTACATCATGAAAGAGTGAGAGGATCATGCTAAGTTGTGCCGGAAAGTACAGGCTTGAAACTGTGGAACAGGAGAAGTAGTAGTTAATATTATTTATTAAAGGAAAGCTGTATCATTTAAAAAACGGATTAATTTGTTTCATTGCTATTTTATTTGAATAGGCAGTGGTACATAAGACCAATGCCTCTACATACAATGATTGTTTTGAAACATTCTTAAAGGGGAAGAGGTTTTTACGTGACACATTATCATTTGATGATTGGTTACCACAATCACCGAGATGGTGGTGAAGTATGATAGTTTTTTGGCCAAATTACGATGGAAAAACATTTCTACATACCACTACAATTCGGTATTTGGAAGGAACACCCAAACACCCCTTTCAAGTACCTTCGATTTAATACATCAAAAAAAGCCACTTTGTGCTTGCAACTGGCCTGATTCTTCAGACCAGCCTTCTTGCAACTGCAACGAGGGTTTGTACATCTTGCACGTAGGCAGAGCTTTCAAGGAGAAATTAAATAGTTCCTAAGTTGCACAAAAATGAAGTGCTTCAAACAAACACATACTTTGTATGGACAGAGAAGAGATGGAATATATGTAAGACTGAGGACACAGGTGTAATGAGAAATAGATTGATTGCATAGCTGCCCAGTATTCTAAGCCATTTCTTTAGTGCGGTTCAAGAGAGCACCAAACAGTATAACAAATTTGTCAATTGGTTTCATAGTCCATTCCCTTTGTTTAGAGCTGTGAAAGGTAGAGCCGAATTCCAAAATAGATCAATGATGTTTCAGAAATTTCCCATAGGGAATACCAAGCCCAGTGTAAAAAATGCAGTTACTCACAAGTTTTAATCAGCAACACTGTAATGGTATTAAAGTGTAACATCCAAGGGAACACTGACTCTGTCAAAGATGATCCAAATGGGATTCATGAAAATTCCCAACTACAAACAGCAGATTCAAAATAGTATGAGGGGACACCCGGATTTGAACCAGGGACCTCTTTATCTGCAGTCAAATGCTCTACCACTGAGCTATATCCCCAGCTGTCAGGCAAGATCAGAATGACAATATATCAGTACATCATGAAAGAGTGAGAGGATCATGCTAAGTTGTGCCGGAAAGTACAACCTTGAAACTGTGGAACTGTAGAAGTAGTTCTTAATATTATTTATTAAAGGAAAAATGGATCATTAAAAAAATATATGTATTTGTTTGATTGGTATTTTATTTGAATAGGCAGTGGTACATAGGACCAATGCCTGCACTTAAAATGTTTGTTTTGAAACAATCTCAAAGGGGAAGAGGTTTTTACGGGATACCTTATTGTTTCATGTTTGGTTACCACAATCACTCAGATGGTGATGAAGTATGATTGTTTTGGGCCACATTACGGTGGAAAAACATTTCTACATACCACTGCAATTCGGTATTTGGAAGGTACACCCAAACACCCCTTTCACGGACCTTCGATTTAAAACATCAGAAAAAGCCACTTTGTGCTTGCAAATGGCCTGATTCTTCAGGCCAGCCTTCTTGCAACTGCAACAATGGTTCGTACATCTTGCACGTAGACAGAGCATTTAAGGAGAAATTAAATAGTTCCTACGTTGCACAAAAATGAAGTGCTTCAAACAAGCACATACTTTGGATGCACAGGGAAAAGGTGGAATATATGTAAGACTGAGGACACAGGTGAAATGAGAAATAGACTGACTGCATCGCTGCACAGTATTCTAAGCCATTTCTTTAGTGCGATTCAAGAAAGCACCAAACAGTATAACAAATTTGTCAATTTATTTCATAGTCCATTCCCTTTCTCTCGTGCTGTAAAAGGAAGAGCCAAATTCCAAAATAGATCAATGATCTTTCAGAAAGTTCCCAAAGGGAACACCAAGCCGAGTGTTAAAACTGCATTTACTCACAGGTTTTGAGCAGCAAACTCTGTAATGATATTAAAGTGCAATATCCAAGGGAACACTGACTTTGTCAAAGATGATACAAAAGGAATTGATGAAAAGTCCCAACTACAAACAACAGAATCAAAATAGTCTGAGGGGACACCCGGATTTGAACCAGGGACCTCTTGATCTGCAGTCAAATGCTCTACCACTGAGCTATATCCCCAGCTTTTCAGTAAAATCAGAATGACATAATATCAGTACATCATGAAAGAGTGAGAGGATCATGCTAAGTTGTGCCGGAAAGTACAGGCTTGAAACTGTGGAACAGGAGAAGTAGTCCTTAATATTATTTATTAAAGTAAAACTGGCTCATTTAAAAAACAGATTAATTTGTTTCATTGCTATTTTATTTGAATAGGCAGTGGTACATAAGACCAATGCCTCTACATACAATGATTGTTTTGAAACATTCTTAAAGCGGAAGAGGTTTTTACATGACACATTATCATTTGATGATTGGTTACCACAATCACCGAGATGGTGGTGAAGTATGAATGTTTTTTGGCCAAATTACGGAGGAAAAACATTTCTACATACCACTACAATTCAGTATTTGGAAGGAACACCCAAACACCTCTTTCAAGTACCTTCGATTTAATACATCAAAAAAAGCCACTTTGTGCTTGCAACTGGCCTGATTCTTCAGACCAGCCTTCTTGCAACTGCAACGAGGGTTTGTACATCTTGCACGTAGGCAGAGCTTTCAAGGAGAAATTAAATTGTTCCTACGTTGCACAAAAATGAAGTGCTTCAAACAAGCACATACTTTTAATGCACAGGGAAAAGGTGGAATATATGTAAGACTGAGGACACAGGTGAAATGAGAAATAGACTGACTGCATCGCTGCACAGTATTCTAAGCCATTTCTTTAGTGCGATTCAAGAAAGCATCAAACAGTATAACAAATTTGTCAATTTGTTTCATAGTCCATTCCCTTTCTTTAGGTCTGTAAAAGGAAGAGCCAAATTCAAAAAAAGATCAATGATCTTTCAGAAAGTTCCCAAAGGGAACACCAAGCCGAGTGTTAAAACTGCATTTACTCACAGGTTTTGAGCAGCAAACTCGGTAATGCTATTAAAGTGCAATATCCAAGGGAACACTGACTCTGTAATAGATGATCCAAAAGGAATTGATGAAAAGTCCCAACTACAAACAACAGAATCAAAATAGTGTGAGGGGACACCCGGATTTGAACCAGGGACCTCTTGATCTGCAGTCCAATGCTCTACCACTGAGCTATATCCCCAGCTTTTCAGAAAAATTAGAATGACATAATATCAGTACATCATGAAAGAGTGAGAGGATCATGCTAAGTTGTGCCGGAAAGTACAGGCTTGAAACTGTGGAACAGGAGAAGTAGTCCTTAATATTATTTATTAAAGTAAAACTGGATCATTTAAAAAACAGATTAATTTGTTTCATTGCTATTTTATTTGAATAGGCAGTGGTACATAGGACCAATGCCTCTACATACAATGATTGTTTTGAAACATTCTTAAAGCGGAAGAGGTTTTTACATGACACATTATCATTTGATGATTGGTTACCACAATCACCGAGATGGTGATGAAGTATGAATGTTTTTTGGCCAAATTACGGAGGAAAACCATTTCTACATACCACTACAATTCGGTATTTGGAAGGAACACCCAAACACCCCTTTCAAGTACCATCGATTTAATACATCAAAAAAAGCCACTTTGTGCTTGCAACTGGCCTGATTCTTCAGACCAGCCTTCTTGCAACTGCAACGAGGGTTTGTACATCTTGCACGTAGGCAGAGCTTTCAAGGAGAAATTAAATAGTTCCTAAGTTGCACAAAAATGAAGTGCTTCAAACAAACACATACTTTGTATGGACAGAGAAGAGATGGAATATATGTAAGACTGAGGACACATGTGTAATGAGAAATAGATTGATTGCATAGCTGCCCAGTATTCTAAGCCATTTCTTTAGTGCGATTCAAGAGAGCACCAAACAGTATAACAAATTTGTCAATTGGTTTCATAGTCCATTCCCTTTGTTTAGAGCTGTGAAAGGTAGAGCCGAATTCCAAAATAGATCAATGATGTTTCAGAAATTTCCCATAGGGAATACCAAGCCCAGTGTAAAAAATGAAGTTACTCAATAGTTTTAATCAGCAACACTGTAATGGTATTAAAGTGTAACATCCAAGGGAACACTGACTCTGTCAAAGATGATCCAAATGGGATTCATGAAAATTCCCAACTACAAACTGCAGATTCAAAATAGTATGAGGGGACACCCGGATTTGAACCAGGGACCTCTTGATCTGCAGTCAAATGCTCTACCACTGAGCTATATCCCTATCTGTCAGCCAACATCAGAATGACAATATATCAGTACATCATGAAAGAGTGAGAGGATCATGCTAAGTTGTGCCGGAAAGTACAACCTTGAAACTGTGGAACTGTAGAAGTAGTTCTTAATATTATTTATTAAAGGAAAAATGGATCATTAAAAAAAATATATGTATTTGTTTGATTGGTATTTTATTTGAGTAGGCAGTGGTACATAGGACCAATGCCTGCACTTAAAATGTTTGTTTTGAAACATTCTCAAAGGGGAAGAGGTTTTTACGGGATACCTTATTGTTTCATGTTTGGTTACCACAATCACTCAGATGGTGATGAAGTGTGATTGTTTTGGGCCACATTACGGTGGAAAAACATTTCTACATACCACTACAATTCGGTATTTGGAAGGTACACACAAACACCCCTTTCACGGACCTTCGATTTAAAACATCAGAAAAAGCCACTTTGTGCTTGCAAATGGCCTGATTCTTCAGGCCAGCCTTCTTGCAACTGCAACAATGGTTCGTACATCTTGCACGTAGACAGAGCATTTAAGGAGAAATTAAATAGTTCCTACGTTGCACAAAAATGAAGTGCTTCAAACAAGCACATACTTTGGATGCACAGGGAAAAGGTGGAATATATGTAAGACTGAGGACACAGGTGAAATGAGAAATAGACTGACTGCATCGCTGCACAGTATTCTAAGCCATTTCTTTAGTGCGATTCAAGAAAGCACCAAACAGTATAACAAATTTGTCAATTTATTTCATAGTCCATTCCCTTTCTCTCGTGCTGTAAAAGGAAGAGCCAAATTCCAAAATAGATCAATGATCTTTCAGAAAGTTCCCAAAGGGAACACCAAGCCGAGTGTTAAAACTGCATTTACTCACAGGTTTTGAGCAGCAAACTCTGTAATGATATTAAAGTGCAATATCCAAGGGAACACTGACTTTGTCAAAGATGATACAAAAGGAATTGATGAAAAGTCCCAACTACAAACAACAGAATCAAAATAGTCTGAGGGGACACCCGGATTTGAACCAGGGACCTCTTGATCTGCAGTCAAATGCTCTACCACTGAGCTATATCCCCAGCTTTTCAGTAAAATCAGAATGACATAATATCAGTACATCATGAAAGAGTGAGAGGATCATGCTAAGTTGTGCCGGAAAGTACAGGCTTGAAACTGTGGAACAGGAGAAGTAGTCCTTAATATTATTTATTAAAGTAAAACTGGCTCATTTAAAAAACAGATTAATTTGTTTCATTGCTATTTTATTTGAATAGGCAGTGGTACATAAGACCAATGCCTCTACATACAATGATTGTTTTGAAACATTCTTAAAGCGGAAGAGGTTTTTACATGACACATTATCATTTGATGATTGGTTACCACAATCACCGAGATGGTGGTGAAGTATGAATGTTTTTTGGCCAAATTACGGAGGAAAAACATTTCTACATACCACTACAATTCAGTATTTGGAAGGAGCACCCAAACACCTCTTTCAAGTACCTTCGATTTAATACATCAAAAAAAGCCACTTTGTGCTTGCAACTGGCCTGATTCTTCAGACCAGCCTTCTTGCAACTGCAACGAGGGTTTGTACATCTTGCACGTAGGCAGAGCTTTCAAGGAGAAATTAAATTGTTCCTACGTTGCACAAAAATGAAGTGCTTCAAACAAGCACATACTTTTAATGCACAGGGAAAAGGTGGAATATATGTAAGACTGAGGACACAGGTGAAATGAGAAATAGACTGACTGCATCGCTGCACAGTATTCTAAGCCATTTCTTTAGTGCGATTCAAGAAAGCATCAAACAGTATAACAAATTTGTCAATTTGTTTCATAGTCCATTCCCTTTCTTTAGTGCTGTAAAAGGAAGAGCCAAATTCCAAAATAGATCAATGATCTTTCAGAAATTTCCCAAAGGGAATACCAAGCCGAGTGTTAAAACTCCATTTACTCACAGGTTTTGAGCAGCAAACTCTGTAATGATATTAAAGTGCAATATCCAAGGGAACACTGACTCTGTCAAAGATGATCCAAAAGGAATTGATGAAAAGTCCCAACTACAAACAACAGAATCAAAATAGTCTGAGGGGACACCCGGATTTGAACCAGGGACCTCTTGATCTGCAGTCAAATGCTCTACCACTGAGCTATATCCCCAGCTTTTCAGTAAAATCAGAATGACATAATATCAGTACATCATGAAAGAGTGAGAGGATCATGCTAAGTTGTGCCGGAAAGTACAGGCTTGAAACTGTGGAACAGGAGAAGTAGTCCTTAATATTATTTATTAAAGTAAAACTGGATCATTTAAAAAACAGATTAATTTGTTTCATTGCTATTTTATTTGAATAGGCAGTGGTACATAAGACCAATGCCTCTACATACAATGATTGTTTTGAAACATTCTTAAAGGGGAAGAGGTTTTTACGTGACACATTATCATTTCATGATTGGTTACCTCAATCACCGAGATGGTGGTGAAGTATGATTGTTTTTTGGCCAAATTACGGAGGAAAAACATTTCTACATACCACTACAATTCGGTATGTGGAAGGAACACCCAAACACCCCTTTCAAGTACCTTCGATTTAATACATCAAAAAAAGCCACTTTGTGCTTGCAACTGGCCTGATTCTTCAGACCAGCCTTCTTGCAACTGCAACGAGGGTTTGAACATCTTGCACGTAGGCAGAGCTTTCAAGGAGAAATTAAATAGTTCCTAAGTTGCACAAAAATGAAGTGCTTCAAACAAACACATACTTTGTATGGACAGAGAAGAGATGGAATATATGTAAGACTGAGGACACAGGTGTAATGAGAAATAGATTGATTGCATAGCTGCCCAGTATTCTAAGCCATTTCTTTAGTGCGATTCAAGAGAGCACCAAACAGTATAACAAATTTGTCAATTGGTTTCATAGTCCATTCCCTTTGTTTAGAGCTGTGAAAGGTAGAGCCGAATTCCAAAATAGATCAATGATGTTTCAGAAATTTCCCATAGGGAATACCAAGCCCAGTGTAAAAAATGCAGTTACTCACAAGTTTTAATCAGCAACACTGTAATGGTATTAAAGTGTAACATCCAAGGGAACACTGACTCTGTCAAAGATGATCCAAATGGGATTCATGAAAATTCCCAACTACAAACAGCAGATTCAAAATAGTATGAGGGGACACCCGGATTTGAACCAGGGACCTCTTGATCTGCAGTCAAATGCTCTACCACTGAGCTATATCCCCAGCTGTCAGCTAAGATCAGAATGACAATATATCAGTACATCATGAAAGAGTGAGAGGATCATGCTAAGTTGTGCCGGAAAGTACAACCTTGAAACTGTGGAACTGTAGAAGTAGTTCTTAATATTATTTATTAAAGGAAAAACTGATCATTAAAAAAAATATATGTATTTGTTTGATTGGTGTTTTATTTGAATACGCAGTGGTACATAGGACCAATGCCTGCACTTAAAATGTTTGTTTTGAAACATTCTCAAAGGGGAAGAGGTTTTTACGGGATACCTTAATGTTTCATGTTTGGTTACCACAATCACTCAGATGGTGATGAAGTATGATTGTTTTGGGCCACATTACGGTGGAAAAACATTTCTACATACCACTACAATTCGGTATTTGGAAGGTACACCCAAACACCCCTTTCACAGACCTTCGATTTAAAACATCAGAAAAAGCCACTTTGTGCTTGCAAATGGCCTGATTCTTCAGGCCAGCCTTCTTGCAACTGCAACAATGGTTCGTACATCTTGCACGTAGGCAGAGCATTTAAGGAGAAATTAAATAGTTCCTACGTTGCACAAAAATGAAGTGCTTCAAACAAGCACATACTTTGGATGCACAGGGAAAAGGTGGAATATATGTAAGACTGAGGACACAGGTGAAATGAGAAATAGACTGACTGCATCGCTGCACAGTATTCTAAGCCATTTCTTTAGTGCGATTCAAGAAAGCACCAAACAGTATAACAAATTTGTCAATTTATTTCATAGTCCATTCCCTTTCTTTAGTGCTGTAAAAGGAAGAGCCAAATTCCAAAATAGATCAATGATCTTTCAGAAAGTTCCCAAATGGAACACCAAGCCGAGTGTTAAAACTGCATTTACTCACAGGTTTTGAGCAGCAAACTCTGTAATGATATTAAAGTGCAATATCCAAGGGAACACTGACTCTGTCAAAGATGATCCAAAAGAAATTGATGAAAAGTCCCAACTACAAACAACAGAATCAAAATAGTCAGAGGGGACACCCGGATTTGAACCAGGGACCTCTTGATCTGCAGTCAAATGCTCTACCACTGAGCTATATCCCCAGCAGTTCAGTAAAATTAGAATGACATAATATCAGTACATCATGAAAGAGTGAGAGGATCATGCTAAGTTGTGCCGGAAAGTACAGGCTTGAAACTGTGGAATAGGAGAAGTAGTCCTTAATATTATTTATTAAAGTAAAACTGGATCATTTAAAAAACAGATTAATTTGTTTCATTGCTATTTTATTTGAAAAGGCAGTGGTACATAAGACCAATGCCTCTACATACAATGATTGTTTTGAAACATTCTTAAAGGGGAAGAGGTTTTTACGTGACACATTATCATTTGATGATTGGTTACCACAATCACCGAGATGGTGGTGAAGTATGATTGTTTTTTGGCCAAATTACGGAGGAAAAACATTTCTACATACCACTACAATTCGGTATTTGGAAGGAACACCCAAACACCCCTTTCAAGTACCTTCGATTTAATACATCAAAAAAAGCCACTTTGTGCTTGCAACTGGCCTGATTCTTCAGACCAGCCTTCTTGCAACTGCAACGAGGGTTTGAACATCTTGCACGTAGGCAGAGCTTTCAAGGAGAAATTAAATAGTTCCTACGTTGCACAAAAATGAAGTGCTTCAAACAAGCACATACTTTTAATGCACAGGGAAAAGGTGGAATATATGTAAGACTGAGGACACAGGTGAAATGAGAAATAGACGGACTGCATCACTGCACAGTATTCTAAGCCATTTCTTTAGTGCGATTCAAGAAAGCACCAAACAGTATAACAAATTTGTCAATTTATTTCATAGTCCATTCCCTTTCTTTAGTGCTGTAAAAGGAAGAGCCAAATTCCAAAATAGATCAATGATCTTTCAGAAAGTTCCCAAATGGAACACCAAGCCGAGTGTTAAAACTGCATTTACTAACAGGTTTTGAGCAGCAAACTCTGTAATGATATTAAAGTGCAATATCCAAGGGAACACTGACTGTCAAAGATGATCCAAAAGGAATTGATGAAAAGTCCCAACTACAAACAACAGAATCAAAATAGTCTGAGGGGACACCCGGATTTGAACCAGGGACCTCTTGATCTGCAGTCAAATGCTCTACCACTGAGCTATATCCCCAGCTTTTCAGTAAAATCAGAATGACATAATATCAGTACATCATGAAAGAGTGAGAGGATCATGCTAAGTTGTGCCGGAAAGTACAGGCTTGAAACTGTGGAACAGGAGAAGTAGTCCCGAATATTATTTATTAAAGTAAAACTGGATCATTTAAAAAACAGATTAATTTGTTTCATTGCTATTTTATTTGAATAGGCAGTGGTACATAAGACCAATGCCTCTACATACAATGATTGTTTTGAAACATTCTTAAAGGGGAAGAGGTTTTTATGTGACACATTATCATTTGATGATTGGTTACCACAATCACCGAGATGGTGGTGAAGTATGATTGTTTTTTGGCCAAATTACAGAGGAAAAACATTTCTACATACCACTACAATTCGGTATTTGGAAGGAACACCCAAACACCCCTTTCAAGTACCTTCGATTTAATACATCAAAAAAAGCCACTTTGTGCTTGCAACTGGCCTGATTCTTCAGACCAGCCTTCTTGCAACTGCAACGAGGGTTTGAACATCTTGCACGTAGGCAGAGCTTTCAAGGAGAAATTAAATAGTTCCTACGTTGCACAAAAATGAAGTGCTTCAAACAAGCACATACTTTTATTGCACAGGGAAAAGGTGGAATATATGTAAGACTGAGGATACAGGTGAAATGAGAAATAGACTGACTGCATCACTGCACAGTATTCTAAGCCATTTCTTTAGTGCGATTCAAGAGAGCACCAAACAGTATAACAAATTTGTCAATTTGTTTCATAGTCCATTCCCTTTCTTTAGTGCTGTATAAGGAAGAGCCAAATTCCAAAATAGATCAATGATCTTTCAGAAATTTCCCAAAGGGAATACCAAGCCGAGTGCTAAAACTCCATTTACTCACAGGTTTTGAGCAGCAAACTATGTAATGCTATTAAAGTGCAATAACCAAGGGAACACTGACTCTGTCAAAGATGATCCAAAAGGAATTGATGAAAAGTCCCAACTACAAACAACAGAATCAAAATAGTCTGAGGGGACACCCGGATTTGAACCAGGGACCTCTTGATCTGCAGTCAAATACTCTACCACTGAGCTATATCCCCAGCTTTTCAGTAAAATCAGAATGACATAATATCAGTACATCATGAAAGAGTGAGAGGATCATGCTAAGTTGTGCCGGAAAGTACAGGCTTGAAACTGTGGAACAGGAGAAGTAGTAGTTAATATTATTTATTAAAGGAAAGCTGTATCATTTAAAAAACGGATTAATTTGTTTCATTGCTATTTTATTTGAATAGGCAGTGGTACATAAGACCAATGCCTCTACATACAATGATTGTTTTGAAACATTCTTAAAGGGGAAGAGGTTTTTACGTGACACATTATCATTTGATGATTGGTTACCACAATCACCGAGATGGTGGTGAAGTATGATAGTTTTTTGGCCAAATTACGATGGAAAAACATTTCTACATACCACTACAATTCGGTATTTGGAAGGAACACCCAAACACCCCTTTCAAGTACCTTCGATTTAATACATCAAAAAAAGCCACTTTGTGCTTGCAACTGGCCTGATTCTTCAGACCAGCCTTCTTGCAACTGCAACGAGGGTTTGTACATCTTGCACGTAGGCAGAGCTTTCAAGGAGAAATTAAATAGTTCCTAAGTTGCACAAAAATGAAGTGCTTCAAACAAACACATACTTTGTATGGACAGAGAAGAGATGGAATATATGTAAGACTGAGGACACAGGTGTAATGAGAAATAGATTGATTGCATAGCTGCCCAGTATTCTAAGCCATTTCTTTAGTGCGGTTCAAGAGAGCACCAAACAGTATAACAAATTTGTCAATTGGTTTCATAGTCCATTCCCTTTGTTTAGAGCTGTGAAAGGTAGAGCCGAATTCCAAAATAGATCAATGATGTTTCAGAAATTTCCCATAGGGAATACCAAGCCCAGTGTAAAAAATGCAGTTACTCACAAGTTTTAATCAGCAACACTGTAATGGTATTAAAGTGTAACATCCAAGGGAACACTGACTCTGTCAAAGATGATCCAAATGGGATTCATGAAAATTCCCAACTACAAACAGCAGATTCAAAATAGTATGAGGGGACACCCGGATTCGAACCAGGGACCTCTTTATCTGCAGTCAAATGCTCTACCACTGAGCTATATCCCCAGCTGTCAGCCAAGATCAGAATGACAATATATCAGTACATCATGAAAGAGTGAGAGGATCATGCTAAGTTGTGCCGGAAAGTACAACCTTGAAACTGTGGAACTGTAGAAGTAGTTCTTAATATTATTTATTAAAGGAAAAATGGATCATTAAAAAAATATATGTATTTGTTTGATTGGTATTTTATTTGAATAGGCAGTGGTACATAGGACCAATGCCTGCACTTAAAATGTTTGTTTTGAAACAATCTCAAAGGGGAAGAGGTTTTTACGGGATACCTTATTGTTTCATGTTTGGTTACCACAATCACTCAGATGGTGATGAAGTATGATTGTTTTGGGCCACATTACGGTGGAAAAACATTTCTACATACCACTGCAATTCGGTATTTGGAAGGTACACCCAAACACCCCTTTCACGGACCTTCGATTTAAAACATCAGAAAAAGCCACTTTGTGCTTGCAAATGGCCTGATTCTTCAGGCCAGCCTTCTTGCAACTGCAACAATGGTTCGTACATCTTGCACGTAGGCAGAGCATTTAAGGAGAAATTAAATAGTTCCTACGTTGCACAAAAATGAAGTGCTTCAAACAAGCACATACTTTTAATGCACAGGGAAAAGGTGGAATATATGTAAGACTGAGGACACAGGTGAAATGAGAAATAGACTGACTGCATCGCTGCACAGTATTCTAAGCCATTTCTTTAGTGCGATTCAAGAAAGCACCAAACAGTATAACAAATTTGTCAATTTGTTTCATAGTCCATTCCCTTTCTTTAGGTCTGTAAAAGGAAGAGCCAAATTCAAAAAAAGATCAATGATCTTTCAGAAAGTTCCCAAAGGGAACACCAAGCCGAGTGTTAAAACTGCATTTACTCACAGGTTTTGAGCAGCAAACTCGGTAATGCTATTAAAGTGCAATATCCAAGGGAACACTGACTCTGTCATAGATGATCCAAAAGGAATTGATGAAAAGTCCCAACTACAAACAACAGTATCAAAATAGTGTGAGGGGACACCCGGATTTGAACCAGGGACCTCTTGATCTGCAGTCAAATGCTCTACCACTGAACTATATCCCCAGCTTTTCAGAAATATTAGAATGACATAATATCAGTACATCATGAAAGAGTGAGAGGATCATGCTAAGTTGTGCCGGAAAGTACAGGCTTGAAACTGTGGAACAGGAGAAGTAGTCCTTAATATTATTTATTAAAGTAAAACTGGATCATTTAAAAAACAGATGAATTTTTTCATTGCTATTTTATTTGAATAGGCCGTGGTACATAAGACCAATGCCTCTACATACAATGATTGTTTTGAAACATTCTTGAAGGGGAAGAGGTTTTTACGTGACACATTATCATTTGATGATTGGTTACCACAATCACCGAGATGGTGGTGAAGTATGATTGTTTTTTGGCCAAATTACGATGGAAAAACATTTCTACATACCACTACAATTCGGTATTTGGAAGGAACACCCAAACACCCCTTTCAAGTACCTTCAATTTAATACATCAAAAAAAGCCACTTTGTGCTTGCAACTGGCCTGATTCTTCAGACCAGCCTTCTTGCAACTGCAACGAGGGTTTGAACATCTTGCACGTAGGCAGAGCTTTCAAGGAGAAATTAAATAGTTCCTACGTTGCACAAAAATGAAGTGCTTCAAACAAGCACATACTTTTAATGCACAGGGAAAAGGTGGAATATATGTAAGACTGAGGACACAGGTGAAATGAGAAATAGACGGACTGCATCACTGCACAGTATTCTAAGCCATTTCTTTAGTGCGATTCAAGAAAGCAGCAAACAGTATAACAAATTTGTCAATTTATTTCATAGTCCATTCCCTTTCTTTAGTGCTGTAAAAGGAAGAGCCAAATTCCAAAATAGATCAATGATCTTTCAGAAAGTTCCCAAATGGAACACCAAGCCGAGTGTTAAAACTGCATTTACTAACAGGTTTTGAGCAGCAAACTCTGTAATGATATTAAAGTGTAACATCCAAGGGAACACTGACTCTGTCAAAGATGATCCAAATGGGATTCATGAAAATTCCCAACTACAAACAGCAGATTCAAAATAGTATGAGGGGACACCCGGATTTGAGCCAGGGACCTCTTGATCTGCAGTCAAATGCTCTACCACTGAGCTATATCCCTAGCTGTCAGCCAACATCAGAATGACAATATATCAGTACATCATGAAAGAGTGAGAGGATCATGCTAAGTTGTGCCGGAAAGTACAACCTTGAAACTGTGGAACTGTAGAAGTAGTTCTTAATATTATTTATTAAAGGAAAAATGGATCATTAAAAAAATATATGTATTTGTTTGATTGGTATTTTATTTGAGTAGGCAGTGGTACATAGGACCAATGCCTGCACTTAAAATGTTTGTTTTGAAACAATCTCAAAGGGGAAGAGGTTTTTACGGGATACCTTATTGTTTCATGTTTGGTTACCACAATCACTCAGATGGTGATGAAGTATGATTGTTTTGGGCCACATTACGGTGGAAAAACATTTCTACATACCACTGCAATTCGGTATTTGGAAGGTACACCCAAACACCCCTTTCACGGACCTTCGATTTAAAACATCAGAAAAAGCCACTTTGTGCTTGCAAATGGCCTGATTCTTCAGGCCAGCCTTCTTGCAACTGCAACAATGGTTCGTACATCTTGCACGTAGGCAGAGCATTTAAGGAGAAATTAAATAGTTCCTACGTTGCACAAAAATGAAGTGCTTCAAACAAGCACATACTTTTAATGCACAGGGAAAAGGTGGAATATATGTAAGACTGAGGACACAGGTGAAATGAGAAATAGACTGACTGCATCGCTGCACAGTATTCTAAGCCATTTCTTTAGTGCGATTCAAGAAAGCACCAAACAGTATAACAAATTTGTCAATTTGTTTCATAGTCCATTCCCTTTCTTTAGGTCTGTAAAAGGAAGAGCCAAATTCAAAAAAAGATCAATGATCTTTCAGAAAGTTCCCAACGGGAACACCAAGCCGAGTGTTAAAACTGCATTTACTCACAGGTTTTGAGCAGCAAACTCGGTAATGCTATTAAAGTGCAATATCCAAGGGAACACTGACTCTGTCATAGATGATCCAAAAGGAATTGATGAAAAGTCCCAACTACAAACAACAGAATCAAAATAGTGTGAGGGGACACCCGGATTTGAACCAGGGACCTCTTGATCTGCAGTCAAATGCTCTACCACTGAGCTATATCCCCAGCTTTTCAGAAAAATTAGAATGACATAATATCAGTACATCATGAAAGAGTGAGAGGATCATGCTAAGTTGTGCCGGAAAGTACAGGCTTGAAACTGTGGAACAGGAGAAGTAGTCCTTAATATTATTTATTAAAGTAAAACTGGATCGTTTAAAAAACAGATTAATTTGTTTCATTGCTATTTTATTTGAATAGGCAGTGGTACATAGGACCAATGCCTCTACATACAATGATTGTTTTGAAACATTCTTAAAGCGGAAGAGGTTTTTACATGACACATTATCATTTGATGATTGGTTACCACAATCACCGAGATGGTGATGAAGTATGAATGTTTTTTGGCCAAATTACGGAGGAAAACCATTTCTACATACCACTACAATTCGGTATTTGGAAGGAACACCCAAACACCCCTTTCAAGTACCTTCGATTTAATACATCAAGAAAAACCACTTTGTGCTTGCAACTGGCCTGATTCTTCAGACCAGCCTTCTTGCAACTGCAACGAGGGTTTGTACATCTTGCACGTAGGCAGAGCTTTCAAGGAGAAATTAAATAGTTCCTAAGTTGCACAAAAATGAAGTGCTTCAAACAAACACATACTTTGTATGGACAGAGAAGAGATGGAATATATGTAAGACTGAGGACACAGGTGTAATGAGAAATAGATTGATTGCATAGCTGCCCAGTATTCTAAGCCATTTCTTTAGTGCGATTCAAGAGAGCACCAAACAGTATAACAAATTTGTCAATTGGTTTCATAGTCCATTCCCTTTGTTTAGAGCTGTGAAAGGTAGAGCCGAATTCCAAAATAGATCAATGATGTTTCAGAAATTTCCCATAGGGAATACCAAGCCCAGTGTAAAAAATGAAGTTACTCAATAGTTTTAATCAGCAACACTGTAATGGTATTAAAGTGTAACATCCAAGGGAACACTGACTCTGTCAAAGATGATCCAAATGGGATTCATGAAAATTCCCAACTACAAACTGCAGATTCAAAATAGTATGAGGGGACACCCGGATTTGAACCAGGGACCTCTTGATCTGCAGTCAAATGCTCTACCACTGAGCTATATCCCTAGCTGTCAGCCAACATCAGAATGACAATATATCAGTACATCATGAAAGAGTGAGAGGATCATGCTAAGTTGTGCCGGAAAGTACAACCTTGAAACTGTGGAACTGTAGAAGTAGTTCTTAATATTATTTATTAAAGGAAAAATGGATCATTAAAAAAATATATGTATTTGTTTGATTGGTATTTTATTTGAATAGGCAGTGGTACATAGGACCAATGCCTGCACTTAAAATGTTTGTTTTGAAACATTCTCAAAGGGGAAGAGGTTTTTACGGGATACCTTATTGTTTCATGTTTGGTTACCACAATCACTCAGATGGTGATGAAGTATGATTGTTTTGGGCCACATTACGGTGGAAAAACATTTCTACATACCACTGCAATTCGGTATTTGGAAGGTTCACCCAAACACCCCTTTCACGGACCTTCCATTTAAAACATCAGAAAAAGCCACTTTGTGCTTGCAAATGGCCTGATTCTTCAGGCCAGCCTTCTTGCAACTGCAACAATGGTTCGTACATATTGCACGTAGGCAGAGCATTTAAGGAGAAATTAAATAGTTCCTACGTTGCACAAAAATGAAGTGCTTCAAACAAGCACATACTTTTAATGCACAGGGAAAAGGTGGAATATATGTAAGACTGAGGACACAGGTGAAATGAGAAATAGACTGACTGCATCGCTGCACAGTATTCTAAGCCATTTCTTTAGTGCGATTCAAGAAAGCACCAAACAGTATAACAAATTTGTCAATTTTTTTCATAGTCCATTCCCTTTCTTTAGGTCTGTAAAAGGAAGAGCCAAATTCAAAAAAAGATCAATGATCTTTCAGAAAGTTCCCAAAGGGAACACCAAGCCGAGTGTTAAAACTGCATTTACTCACAGGTTTTGAGCAGCAAACTCGGTAATGCTATTAAAGTGCAATATCCAAGGGAACACTGACTCTGTCATAGATGATCCAAAAGGAATTGATGAAAAGTCCCAACTACAAACAACAGAATCAAAATAGTGTGAGGGGACACCCGGATTTGAACCAGGGACCTCTTGATCTGCAGTCAAATGCTCTACCACTGAGCTATATCCCCAGCTTTTCAGAAATATTAGAATGACATAATATCAGTACATCATGAAAGAGTGAGAGGATCATGCTAAGTTGTGCCGGAAAGTACAGGCTTGAAACTGTGGAACAGGAGAAGTAGTCCTTAATATTATTTATTAAAGTAAAACTGGATCATTTAAAAAACAGATGAATTTTTTCATTGCTATTTTATTTGAATAGGCCGTGGTACATAAGACCAATGCCTCTACATACATTGATTGTTTTGAAACATTCTTGAAGGGGAAGAGGTTTTTACGTGACACATTATCATTTGATGATTGGTTACCACAATCACCGAGATGGTGGTGAAGTATGATTGTTTTTTGGCCAAATTACGATGGAAAAACATTTCTACATACCACTACAATTCGGTATTTGGAAGGAACACCCAAACACCCCTTTCAAGTACCTTCAATTTAATACATCAAAAAAAGCCACTTTGTGCTTGCAACTGGCCTGATTCTTCAGACCAGCCTTCTTGCAACTGCAACGAGGGTTTGTACATCTTGCACGTAGGCAGAGCTTTCAAGGAGAAATTAAATAGTTCCTAAGTTGCACAAAAATGAAGTGCTTCAAACAAACACATACTTTGTATGGACAGAGAAGAGATGGAATATATGTAAGACTGAGGACACAGGTGTAATGAGAAATAGATTGATTGCATAGCTGCCCAGTATTCTAAGCCATTTCTTTAGTGCGGTTCAAGAGAGCACCAAACAGTATAACAAATTTGTCAATTGGTTTCATAGTCCATTCCCTTTGTTTAGAGCTGTGAAAGGTAGAGCCGAATTCCAAAATAGATCAATGATGTTTCAGAAATTTCCCATAGGGAATACCAAGCCCAGTGTAAAAAATGCAGTTACTCACAAGTTTTAATCAGCAACACTGTAATGGTATTAAAGTGTAACATCCAAGGGAACACTGACTCTGTCAAAGATGATCCAAATGGGATTCATGAAAATTCCCAACTACAAATAGCAGATTCAAAATAGTATGAGGGGACACCCGGATTTGAACCAGGGACCTCTTGATCTGCAGTCAAATGCTCTACCTCTGAGCTATATCCCTAGCTGTCAGCCAACATCAGAATGACAATATATCAGTACATCATGAAAGAGTGAGAGGATCATGCTAAGTTGTGCCGGAAAGTACAACCTTGAAACTGTGGAACTGTAGAAGTAGTTCTTAATATTATTTATTAAAGGAAAAATGGATCATTAAAAAAATATATGTATTTGTTTGATTGGTATTTTATTTGAATAGGCAGTGGTACATAGGACCAATGCCTGCACTTAAAATGTTTGTTTTGAAACATTCTCAAAGGGGAAGAGGTTTTTACGGGATACCTTATTGTTTCATGTTTGGTTACCACAATCACTCAGATGGTGATGAAGTATGATTGTTTTGGGCCACATTACGGTGGAAAAACATTTCTACATACCACTGCAATTCGGTATTTGGAAGGTACACCCAAACACCCCTTTCACGGACCTTCGATTTAAAACATCAGAAAAAGCCACTTTGTGCTTGCAAATGGCCTGATTCTTCAGGCCAGCCTTCTTGCAACTGCAACAATGGTTCGTACATCTTGCACGTAGGCAGAGCATTTAAGGAGAAATTAAATAGTTCCTACGTTGCACAAAAATGAAGTGCTTCAAACAAGCACATACTTTTAATGCACAGGGAAAAGGTGGAATATATGTAAGACTGAGGACACAGGTGAAATGAGAAATAGACTGACTGCATCGCTGCACAGTATTCTAAGCCATTTCTTTAGTGCGATTCAAGAAAGCACCAAACAGTATAACAAATTTGTCAATTTGTTTCATAGTCCATTCCCTTTCTTTAGGTCTGTAAAAGGAAGAGCCAAATTCAAAAAAAGATCAATGATCTTTCAGAAAGTTCCCAAAGGGAACACCAAGCCGAGTGTTAAAACTGCATTTACTCACAGGTTTTGAGCAGCAAACTCGGTAATGCTATTAAAGTGCAATATCCAAGGGAACACTGACTCTGTCATAGATGATCCAAAAGGAATTGATGAAAAGTCCCAACTACAAACAACAGAATCAAAATAGTGTGAGGGGACACCCGGATTTGAACCAGGGACCTCTTGATCTGCAGTCAAATGCTCTACCACTGAGCTATATCCCCAGCTTTTCAGAAAAATTAGAATGACATAATATCAGTACATCATGAAAGAGTGAGAGGATCATGCTAAGTTGTGCCGGAAAGTACAGGCTTGAAACTGTGGAACAGGAGAAGTAGTCCTTAATATTATTTATTAAAGTAAAACTGGATCATTTAAAAAACAGATTAATTTGTTTCATTGCTATTTTATTTGAATAGGCAGTGGTACATAGGACCAATGCCTCTACATACAATGATTGTTTTGAAACATTCTTAAAGCGGAAGAGGTTTTTACATGACACATTATCATTTGATGATTGGTTACCACAATCACCGAGATGGTGATGAAGTATGAATGTTTTTTGGCCAAATTACGGAGGAAAACCATTTCTACATACCACTACAATTCGGTATTTGGAAGGAACACCCAAACACCCCTTTCAAGTACCTTCGATTTAATACATCAAAAAAAGCCACTTTGTGCTTGCAACTGGCCTGATTCTTCAGACCAGCCTTCTTGCAACTGCAACGAGGGTTTGTACATCTTGCACGTAGGCAGAGCTTTCAAGGAGAAATTAAATAGTTCCTAAGTTGCACAAAAATGAAGTGCTTCAAACAAACACATACTTTGTATGGACAGAGAAGAGATGGAATATATGTAAGACTGAGGACACAGGTGTAATGAGAAATAGATTGATTGCATAGCTGCCCAGTATTCTAAGCCATTTCTTTAGTGCGATTCAAGAGAGCACCAAACAGTATAACAAATTTGTCAATTGGTTTCATAGTCCATTCCCTTTGTTTAGAGCTGTGAAAGGTAGAGCCGAATTCCAAAATAGATCAATGATGTTTCAGAAATTTCCCATAGGGAATACCAAGCCCAGTGTAAAAAATGAAGTTACTCAATAGTTTTAATCAGCAACACTGTAATGGTATTAAAGTGTAACATCCAAGGGAACACTGACTCTGTCAAAGATGATCCAAATGGGATTCATGAAAATTCCCAACTACAAACTGCAGATTCAAAATAGTATGAGGGGACACCCGGATTTGAACCAGGGACCTCTTGATCTGCAGTCAAATGCTCTACCATTGAGCTATATCCCTAGCTGTCAGCCAAAATCAGAATGACAATATATCAGTACATCATGAAAGAGTGAGAGGATCATGCTAAGTTGTGCCGGAAAGTACAACCTTGAAACTGTGGAACTGTAGAAGTAGTTCTTAATATTATTTATTAAAGGAAAAATGGATCATTAAAAAAATATATGTATTTGTTTGATTGGTATTTTATTTGAATAGGCAGTGGTACATAGGACCAATGCCTGCACTTAAAATGTTTGTTTTGAAACATTCTCAAAGGGGAAGAGGTTTTTACGGGATACCTTATTGTTTCATGTTTGGTTGCCACAATCACTCAGATGGTGATGAAGTATGATTGTTTTGGGCCACATTACAGTGGAAAAACATTTCTACATACCACTGCAATTCGGTATTTGGAAGGTACACCCAAACACCCCTTTCACGGACCTTTCTTTTTAAAACATCAGAAAAAGCCACTTTGTGCTTGCAAATGGCCTCATTCTGCAGGCCAGCCTTCTTGCAACTGCAACAATGGTTCGTACATCTTGCACGTAGGCAGAGCATTTAAGGAGAAATTAAATAGTTCCTACGTTGCACAAAAATGAAGTGCTTCAAACAAGCACATACTTTTAATGCACAGGGAAAAGGTGGAATATATGTAAGACTGAGGACACAGGTGAAATGAGAAATTGACTGACTGCATCGCTGCACAGTATTCTAAGCCATTTCTTTAGTGCGATTCAAGAAAGCACCAAACAGTATAACAAATTTGTCAATTTGTTTCATAGTCCATTCCCTTTCTTTAGGTCTGTAAAAGGAAGAGCCAAATTCAAAAAAAGATCAATGATCTTTCAGAAAGTTCCCAAAGGGAACACCAAGCCGAGTGTTAAAACTGCATTTACTCACAGGTTTTGAGCAGCAAACTCGGTAATGCTAATAAAGTGCAATATCCAAGGGAACACTGACTCTGTCATAGATGATCCGAAAGGAATTGATGAAAAGTCCCAACTACAAACAACAGAATCAAAATAGTGTGAGGGGACACCCGGATTTGAACCAGGGACCTCTTGATCTGCAGTCAAATGCTCTACCACTGAGCTATATCCCCAGCTTTTCAGAAAAATTAGAATGACATAATATCAGTACATCATGAAAGAGTGAGAGGATCATGCTAAGTTGTGCCGGAAAGTACAGGCTTGAAACTGTGGAACAGGAGAAGTAGTAGTTAATATAATTTATTAAAGGAAAGCTGTATCATTTAAAAAACGGATTACTTTGTTTCATTGCTATTTTATTTGAATAGGCAGTGGTACATAAGACCAATGCCTCTACATACAATGATTGTTTTGAAACATTCTTAAAGAGGAAGAGGTTTTTACGTGACACATTATCATTTGATGATTGGTTACCACAATCACCGAGATGGTGGTGAAGTATGATTGTTTTTTGGCCAAATTACGATGGAAAAACATTTCTACATACCACTACAATTCGGTATTTGGAAGGAACACCCAAACACCCCTTTCAAGTACCTTCGATTTAATACATCAAAAAAAGCCACTTTGTGCTTGCAACTGGCCTGATTCTTCAGACCAGCCTTCTTGCAACTGCAACGAGGGTTTGAACATCTTGCACGTAGGCAGAGCTTTCAAGGAGAAATTAAATAGTTCCTACGTTGCACAAAAATGAAGTGCTTCAAACAAGCACATACTTTTAATGCACAGGGAAAAGGTGGAATATATGTAAGACTGAGGATACAGGTGAAATGAGAAATAGACTGACTGCATCACTGCACAGTATTCTAAGCCATTTCTTTAGTGCGATTCAAGAGAGCACCAAACAGTATAACAAATTTGTCAATTTGTTTCATAGTCCATTCCCTTTCTTTAGTGCTGTATAAGGAAGAGCCAAATTCCAAAATAGATCAATGATCTTTCAGAAATTTCCCAAAGGGAATACCAAGCCGAGTGCTAAAACTCCATTTACTCACAGGTTTTGAGCAGCAAACTATGTAATGCTATTAAAGTGCAATAACCAAGGGAACACTGACTCTGTCAAAGATGATCCAAAAGGAATTGATGAAAAGTCCCAACTACAAACAACAGAATCAAAATAGTCTGAGGGGACACCCAGATTTGAACGAGGGACCTCTTGATCTGCAGTCAAATACTCTACCACTGAGCTATATCCCCAGCTTTTCAGTAAAATCAGAATGACATAATATCAGTACATCATGAAAGAGTGAGAGGATCATGCTAAGTTGTGCCGGAAAGTACAGGCTTGAAACTGTGGAACAGGAGAAGTAGTAGTTAATATTATTTATTAAAGGAAAGCTGTATCATTTAAAAAACGGATTAATTTGTTTCATTGCTATTTTATTTGAATAGGCAGTGGTACATAAGACCAATGCCTCTACATACAATGATTGTTTTGAAACATTCTTAAAGGGGAAGAGGTTTTTACGTGACACATTATCATTTGATGATTGGTTACCACAATCACCGAGATGGTGGTGAAGTATGATAGTTTTTTGGCCAAATTACGATGGAAAAACATTTCTACATACCACTACAATTCGGTATTTGGAAGGAACACCCAAACACCCCTTTCAAGTACCTTCGATTTAATACATCAAAAAAAGCCACTTTGTGCTTGCAACTGGCCTGATTCTTCAGACCAGCCTTCTTGCAACTGCAACGAGGGTTTGTACATCTTGCACGTAGGCAGAGCTTTCAAGGAGAAATTAAATAGTTCCTAAGTTGCACAAAAATGAAGTGCTTCAAACAAACACATACTTTGTATGGACAGAGAAGAGATGGAATATATGTAAGACTGAGGACACAGGTGTAATGAGAAATAGATTGATTGCATAGCTGCCCAGTATTCTAAGCCATTTCTTTAGTGCGGTTCAAGAGAGCACCAAACAGTATAACAAATTTGACAATTGGTTTCATAGTCCATTCCCTTTGTTTAGAGCTGTGAAAGGTAGAGCCGTATTCCAAAATAGATCAATGATGTTTCAGAAATTTCCCATAGGGAATACCAAGCCCAGTGTAAAAAATGCAGTTACTCACAAGTTTTAATCAGCAACACTGTAATGGTATTAAAGTGTAACATCCAAGGGAACACTGACTCTGTCAAAGATGATCCAAATGGGATTCATGAAAATTCCCAACTACAAACAGCAGATTCAAAATAGTATGAGGGGACACCCGGATTTGAACCAGGGACCTCTTGATCTGCAGTCAAAATGTCTACCACTGAGCTATATCCCTAGCTGTTTGCCAACATCAGAATGACAATATATCAGTACATCATGAAAGAGTGAGAGGATCATGCTAAGTTGTGCCGGAAAGTACAACCTTGAAACTGTGGAACTGTAGAAGTAGTTCTTAATATTATTTATTAAAGGAAAAATGGATCATTAAAAAAATATATGTATTTGTTTGATTGGTATTTTATTTGAATAGGCAGTGGTACATAGGACCAATGCCTGCACTTAAAATGTTTGTTTTGAAACATTCTCAAAGGGGAAGAGGTTTTTACGGGATACCTTATTGTTTCATGTTTGGTTACCACAATCACTCAGATGGTGATGAAGTATGATTGTTTTGGGCCACATTACGGTGGAAAAACATTTCTACATACTACTGCAATTCGGTATTTGGAAGGTACACCCAAACACCCCTTTCACGGACCTTCGATTTAAAACATCAGAAAAAGCCACTTTGTGCTTGCAAATGGCCTGATTCTTCAGGCCAGCCTTCTTGCAACTGCAACAATGGTTCGTACATCTTGCACGTAGGCAGAGCATTTAAGGAGAAATTAAATAGTTCCTACGTTGCACAAAAATGAAGTGCTTCAAACAAGCACATACTTTTAATGCACAGGGAAAAGGTGGAATATATGTAAGACTGAGGACACAGGTGAAATGAGAAATAGACTGACTGCATCGCTGCACAGTATTCTAAGCCATTTCTTTAGTGCGATTCAAGAAAGCACCAAACAGTATAACAAATTTGTCAATTTGTTTCATAGTCCATTCCCTTTCTTTAGGTCTGTAAAAGGAAGAGCCAAATTCAAAAAAAGATCAATGATCTTTCAGAAAGTTCCCAAAGGGAACACCAAGCCGAGTGTTAAAATTGCATTTACTCACAGGTTTTGAGCAGCAAACTCGGTAATGCTATTAAAGTGCAATATCCAAGGGAACACTGACTCTGTCATAGATGATCCAAAAGGAATTGATGAAAAGTCCCAACTACAAACAACAGAATCAAAATAGTGTGAGGGGACACCCAGATTTGAACCAGGGACCTCTTGATCTGCAGTCAAATGCTCTACCACTGAGCTATATCCCCAGCTTTTCAGAAAAATTAGAATGACATAATATCAGTACATCATGAAAGAGTGAGAGGATCATGCTAAGTTGTGCCGGAAAGTACAGGCTTGAAACTGTGGAACAGGAGAAGTAGTCCTTAATATTATTTACTAAAGTAAAACTGGATCATTTAAAAAACAGATTAATTTGTTTCATTGCTATTTTATTTGAATAGGCAGTGGTACATAGGACCAATGCCTCTACATACAATGATTGTTTTGAAACATTCTTAAAGCGGAAGAGGTTTTTACATGACACATTATCATTTGATGATTGGTTACCACAATCACCGAGATGGTGATGAAGTATGAATGTTTTTTGGCCAAATTACGGAGGAAAACCATTTCTACATACCACTACAATTCGGTATTTGGAAGGAACACCCAAACACCCCTTTCAAGTACCTTCGATTTAATACATCAAAAAAAGCCACTTTGTGCTTGCAACTGGCCTGATTCTTCAGACCAGCCTTCTTGCAACTGCAACGAGGGTTTGTCCATCTTGCACGTAGGCAGAGCTTTCAAGGAGAAATTAAATAGTTCCTAAGTTGCACAAAAATGAAGTGCTTCAAACAAACACATACTTTGTATGGACAGAGAAGAGATGGAATATATGTAAGACTGAGGACACAGGTGTAATGAGAAATAGATTGATTGCATAGCTGCCCAGTATTCTAAGCCATTTCTTTAGTGCGATTCAAGAGAGCACCAAACAGTATAACAAATTTGTCAATTGGTTTCATAGTCCATTCCCTTTGTTTAGAGCTGTGAAAGGTAGAGCCGAATTCCAAAATAGATCAATGATGTTTCAGAAATTTCCCATAGGGAATACCAAGCCCAGTGTAAAAAATGAAGTTACTCAATAGTTTTAATCAGCAACACTGTAATGGTATTAAAGTGTAACATCCAAGGGAACACTGACTCTGTCAAAGATGATCCAAATGGGATTCATGAAAATTCCCAACTACAAACTGCAGATTCAAAATAGTATGAGGGGACACCCGGATTTGAACCAGGGACCTCTTGATCTGCAGTCAAATGCTCTACCACTGAGCTATATCCCTAGCTGTCAGCCAACATCAGAATGACAATATATCAGTACATCATGAAAGAGTGAGAGGATCATGCTAAGTTGTGCCGGAAAGTACAACCTTGAAACTGTGGAACTGTAGAAGTAGTTCTTAATATTATTTATTAAAGGAAAAATGGATCATTAAAAAAATATATGTATTTGTTTGATTGGTATTTTATTTGAATAGGCAGTGGTACATAGGACCAATGCCTGCACTTAAAATGTTTGTTTTGAAACATTCTCAAAGGGGAAGAGGTTTTTACGGGATACCTTATTGTTTCATGTTTGGTTACCACAATCACTCAGATGGTGATGAAGTATGATTGTTTTGGGCCACATTACGGTGGAAAAACATTTCTACATACCACTGCAATTCGGTATTTGGAAGGTTCACCCAAACACCCCTTTCACGGACCTTCCATTTAAAACATCAGAAAAAGCCACTTTGTGCTTGCAAATGGCCTGATTCTTCAGGCCAGCCTTCTTGCAACTGCAACAATGGTTCGTACATATTGCACGTAGGCAGAGCATTTAAGGAGAAATTAAATAGTTCCTACGTTGCACAAAAATGAAGTGCTTCAAACAAGCACATACTTTTAATGCACAGGGAAAAGGTGGAATATATGTAAGACTGAGGACACAGGTGAAATGAGAAATAGACTGACTGCATCGCTGCACAGTATTCTAAGCCATTTCTTTAGTGCGATTCAAGAAAGCACCAAACAGTATAACAAATTTGTCAATTTTTTCATAGTCCATTCCCTTTCTTTAGGTCTGTAAAAGGAAGAGCCAAATTCAAAAAAAGATCAATGATCTTTCAGAAAGTTCCCAAAGGGAACACCAAGCCGAGTGTTAAAACTGCATTTACTCACAGGTTTTGAGCAGCAAACTCGGTAATGCTATTAAAGTGCAATATCCAAGGGAACACTGACTCTGTCATAGATGATCCAAAAGGAATTGATGAAAAGTCCCAACTACAAACAACAGAATCAAAATAGTGTGAGGGGACACCCGGATTTGAACCAGGGACCTCTTGATCTGCAGTCAAATGCTCTACCACTGAGCTATATCCCCAGCTTTTCAGAAATATTAGAATGACATAATATCAGTACATCATGAAAGAGTGAGAGGATCATGCTAAGTTGTGCCGGAAAGTACAGGCTTGAAACTGTGGAACAGGAGAAGTAGTCCTTAATATTATTTATTAAAGTAAAACTGGATCATTTAAAAAACAGATGAATTTTTTCATTGCTATTTTATTTGAATAGGCCGTGGTACATAAGACCAATGCCTCTACATACATTGATTGTTTTGAAACATTCTTGAAGGGGAAGAGGTTTTTACGTGACACATTATCATTTGATGATTGGTTACCACAATCACCGAGATGGTGGTGAAGTATGATTGTTTTTTGGCCAAATTACGATGGAAAAACATTTCTACATACCACTACAATTCGGTATTTGGAAGGAACACCCAAACACCCCTTTCAAGTACCTTCAATTTAATACATCAAAAAAAGCCACTTTGTGCTTGCAACTGGCCTGATTCTTCAGACCAGCCTTCTTGCAACTGCAACGAGGGTTTGTACATCTTGCACGTAGGCAGAGCTTTCAAGGAGAAATTAAATAGTTCCTAAGTTGCACAAAAATGAAGTGCTTCAAACAAACACATACTTTGTATGGACAGAGAAGAGATGGAATATATGTAAGACTGAGGACACAGGTGTAATGAGAAATAGATTGATTGCATAGCTGCCCAGTATTCTAAGCCATTTCTTTAGTGCGGTTCAAGAGAGCACCAAACAGTATAACAAATTTGTCAATTGGTTTCATAGTCCATTCCCTTTGTTTAGAGCTGTGAAAGGTAGAGCCGAATTCCAAAATAGATCAATGATGTTTCAGAAATTTCCCATAGGGAATACCAAGCCCAGTGTAAAAAATGCAGTTACTCACAAGTTTTAATCAGCAACACTGTAATGGTATTAAAGTGTAACATCCAAGGGAACACTGACTCTGTCAAAGATGATCCAAATGGGATTCATGAAAATTCCCAACTACAAATAGCAGATTCAAAATAGTATGAGGGGACACCCGGATTTGAACCAGGGACCTCTTGATCTGCAGTCAAATGCTCTACCTCTGAGCTATATCCCTAGCTGTCAGCCAACATCAGAATGACAATATATCAGTACATCATGAAAGAGTGAGAGGATCATGCTAAGTTGTGCCGGAAAGTACAACCTTGAAACTGTGGAACTGTAGAAGTAGTTCTTAATATTATTTATTAAAGGAAAAATGGATCATTAAAAAAATATATGTATTTGTTTGATTGGTATTTTATTTGAATAGGCAGTGGTACATAGGACCAATGCCTGCACTTAAAATGTTTGTTTTGAAACATTCTCAAAGGGGAAGAGGTTTTTACGGGATACCTTATTGTTTCATGTTTGGTTACCACAATCACTCAGATGGTGATGAAGTATGATTGTTTTGGGCCACATTACGGTGGAAAAACATTTCTACATACCACTGCAATTCGGTATTTGGAAGGTACACCCAAACACCCCTTTCACGGACCTTCGATTTAAAACATCAGAAAAAGCCACTTTGTGCTTGCAAATGGCCTGATTCTTCAGGCCAGCCTTCTTGCAACTGCAACAATGGTTCGTACATCTTGCACGTAGGCAGAGCATTTAAGGAGAAATTAAATAGTTCCTACGTTGCACAAAAATGAAGTGCTTCAAACAAGCACATACTTTTAATGCACAGGGAAAAGGTGGAATATATGTAAGACTGAGGACACAGGTGAAATGAGAAATAGACTGACTGCATCGCTGCACAGTATTCTAAGCCATTTCTTTAGTGCGATTCAAGAAAGCACCAAACAGTATAACAAATTTGTCAATTTGTTTCATAGTCCATTCCCTTTCTTTAGGTCTGTAAAAGGAAGAGCCAAATTCAAAAAAAGATCAATGATCTTTCAGAAAGTTCCCAAAGGGAACACCAAGCCGAGTGTTAAAACTGCATTTACTCACAGGTTTTGAGCAGCAAACTCGGTAATGCTATTAAAGTGCAATATCCAAGGGAACACTGACTCTGTCATAGATGATCCAAAAGGAATTGATGAAAAGTCCCAACTACAAACAACAGAATCAAAATAGTGTGAGGGGACACCCGGATTTGAACCAGGGACCTCTTGATCTGCAGTCAAATGCTCTACCACTGAGCTATATCCCCAGCTTTTCAGAAAAATTAGAATGACATAATATCAGTACATCATGAAAGAGTGAGAGGATCATGCTAAGTTGTGCCGGAAAGTACAGGCTTGAAACTGTGGAACAGGAGAAGTAGTCCTTAATATTATTTATTAAAGTAAAACTGGATCATTTAAAAAACAGATTAATTTGTTTCATTGCTATTTTATTTGAATAGGCAGTGGTACATAGGACCAATGCCTCTATATACAATGATTGTTTTGAAACATTCTTAAAGCGGAAGAGGTTTTTACATGACACATTATCATTTGATGATTGGTTACCACAATCACCGAGATGGTGATGAAGTATGAATGTTTTTTGGCCAAATTACGGAGGAAAACCATTTCTACATACCACTACAATTCGGTATTTGGAAGAACACCCAAACACCCCTTTCAAGTACCTTCGATTTAATACATCAAAAAAAGCCACTTTGTGCTTGCAACTGGCCTGATTCTTCAGACCAGCCTTCTTGCAACTGCAACGAGGGTTTGTACATCTTGCACGTAGGCAGAGCTTTCAAGGAGAAATTAAATAGTTCCTAAGTTGCACAAAAATGAAGTGCTTCAAACAAACACATACTTTGTATGGACAGAGAAGAGATGGAATATATGTAAGACTGAGGACACAGGTGTAATGAGAAATAGATTGATTGCATAGCTGCCCAGTATTCTAAGCCATTTCTTTAGTGCGATTCAAGAGAGCACCAAACAGTATAACAAATTTGTCAATTGGTTTCATAGTCCATTCCCTTTGTTTAGAGCTGTGAAAGGTAGAGCCGAATTCCAAAATAGATCAATGATGTTTCAGAAATTTCCCATAGGGAATACCAAGCCCAGTGTAAAAAATGAAGTTACTCAATAGTTTTAATCAGCAACACTGTAATGGTATTAAAGTGTAACATCCAAGGGAACACTGACTCTGTCAAAGATGATCCAAATGGGATTCATGAAAATTCCCAACTACAAACTGCAGATTCAAAATAGTATGAGGGGACACCCGGATTTGAACCAGGGACCTCTTGATCTGCAGTCAAATGCTCTACCATTGAGCTATATCCCTAGCTGTCAGCCAAAATCAGAATGACAATATATCAGTACATCATGAAAGAGTGAGAGGATCATGCTAAGTTGTGCCGGAAAGTACAACCTTGAAACTGTGGAACTGTAGAAGTAGTTCTTAATATTATTTATTAAAGGAAAAATGGATCATTAAAAAAATATATGTATTTGTTTGATTGGTATTTTATTTGAATAGGCAGTGGTACATAGGACCAATGCCTGCACTTAAAATGTTTGTTTTGAAACATTCTCAAAGGGGAAGAGGTTTTTACGGGATACCTTATTGTTTCATGTTTGGTTGCCACAATCACTCAGATGGTGATGAAGTATGATTGTTTTGGGCCACATTACAGTGGAAAAACATTTCTACATACCACTGCAATTCGGTATTTGGAAGGTACACCCAAACACCACTTTCACGGACCTTTCTTTTTAAAACATCAGAAAAAGCCACTTTGTGCTTGCAAATGGCCTCATTCTGCAGGCCAGCCTTCTTGCAACTGCAACAATGGTTCGTACATCTTGCACGTAGGCAGAGCATTTAAGGAGAAATTAAATAGTTCCTACGTTGCACAAAAATGAAGTGCTTCAAACAAGCACATACTTTTAATGCACAGGGAAAAGGTGGAATATATGTAAGACTGAGGACACAGGTGAAATGAGAAATTGACTGACTGCATCGCTGCACAGTATTCTAAGCCATTTCTTTAGTGCGATTCAAGAAAGCACCAAACAGTATAACAAATTTGTCAATTTGTTTCATAGTCCATTCCCTTTCTTTAGGTCTGTAAAAGGAAGAGCCAAATTCAAAAAAAGATCAATGATCTTTCAGAAAGTTCCCAAAGGGAACACCAAGCCGAGTGTTAAAACTGCATTTACTCACAGGTTTTGAGCAGCAAACTCGGTAATGCTAATAAAGTGCAATATCCAAGGGAACACTGACTCTGTCATAGATGATCCGAAAGGAATTGATGAAAAGTCCCAACTACAAACAACAGAATCAAAATAGTGTGAGGGGACACCCGGATTTGAACCAGGGACCTCTTGATCTGCAGTCAAATGCTCTACCACTGAGCTATATCCCCAGCTTTTCAGAAAAATTAGAATGACATAATATCAGTACATCATGAAAGAGTGAGAGGATCATGCTAAGTTGTGCCGGAAAGTACAGGCTTGAAACTGTGGAACAGGAGAAGTAGTAGTTAATATAATTTATTAAAGGAAAGCTGTATCATTTAAAAAACGGATTACTTTGTTTCATTGCTATTTTATTTGAATAGGCAGTGGTACATAAGACCAATGCCTCTACATACAATGATTGTTTTGAAACATTCTTAAAGAGGAAGAGGTTTTTACGTGACACATTATCATTTGATGATTGGTTACCACAATCACCGAGATGGTGGTGAAGTATGATTGTTTTTTGGCCAAATTACGATAGAAAAACATTTCTACATACCACTACAATTCGGTATTTGGAAGGAACACCCAAACACCCCTTTCAAGTACCTTCGATTTAATACATCAAAAAAAGCCACTTTGTGCTTGCAACTGGCCTGATTCTTCAGACCAGCCTTCTTGCAACTGCAACGAGGGTTTGAACATCTTGCACGTAGGCAGAGCTTTCAAGGAGAAATTAAATAGTTCCTACGTTGCACAAAAATGAAGTGCTTCAAACAAGCACATACTTTTAATGCACAGGGAAAAGGTGGAATATATGTAAGACTGAGGATACAGGTGAAATGAGAAATAGACTGACTGCATCACTGCACAGTATTCTAAGCCATTTCTTTAGTGCGATTCAAGAGAGCACCAAACAGTATAACAAATTTGTCAATTTGTTTCATAGTCCATTCCCTTTCTTTAGTGCTGTATAAGGAAGAGCCAAATTCCAAAATAGATCAATGATCTTTCAGAAATTTCCCAAAGGGAATACCAAGCCGAGTGCTAAAACTCCATTTACTCACAGGTTTTGAGCAGCAAACTATGTAATGCTATTAAAGTGCAATAACCAAGGGAACACTGACTCTGTCAAAGATGATCCAAAAGGAATTGATGAAAAGTCCCAACTACAAACAACAGAATCAAAATAGTCTGAGGGGACACCCAGATTTGAACGAGGGACCTCTTGATCTGCAGTCAAATACTCTACCACTGAGCTATATCCCCAGCTTTTCAGTAAAATCAGAATGACATAATATCAGTACATCATGAAAGAGTGAGAGGATCATGCTAAGTTGTGCCGGAAAGTACAGGCTTGAAACTGTGGAACAGGAGAAGTAGTAGTTAATATTATTTATTAAAGGAAAGCTGTATCATTTAAAAAACGGATTAATTTGTTTCATTGCTATTTTATTTGAATAGGCAGTGGTACATAAGACCGATGCCTCTACATACAATGATTGTTTTGAAACATTCTTAAAGGGGAAGAGGTTTTTACGTGACACATTATCATTTGATGATTGGTTACCACAATCACCGAGATGGTGGTGAAGTATGATAGTTTTTTGGCCAAATTACGATGGAAAAACATTTCTACATACCACTACAATTCGGTATTTGGAAGGAACACCCAAACACCCCTTTCAAGTACCTTCGATTTAATACATCAAAAAAAGCCACTTTGTGCTTGCAACTGGCCTGATTCTTCAGACCAGCCTTCTTGCAACTGCAACGAGGGTTTGTACATCTTGCACGTAGGCAGAGCTTTCAAGGAGAAATTAAATAGTTCCTAAGTTGCACAAAAATGAAGTGCTTCAAACAAACACATACTTTGTATGGACAGAGAAGAGATGGAATATATGTAAGACTGAGGACACAGGTGTAATGAGAAATAGATTGATTGCATAGCTGCCCAGTATTCTAAGCCATTTCTTTAGTGCGGTTCAAGAGAGCACCAAACAGTATAACAAATTTGTCAATTGGTTTCATAGTCCATTCCCTTTGTTTAGAGCTGTGAAAGGTAGAGCCGTATTCCAAAATAGATCAATGATGTTTCAGAAATTTCCCATAGGGAATACCAAGCCCAGTGTAAAAAATGCAGTTACTCACAAGTTTTAATCAGCAACACTGTAATGGTATTAAAGTGTAACATCCAAGGGAACACTGACTCTGTCAAAGATGATCCAAATGGGATTCATGAAAATTCCCAACTACAAACAGCAGATTCAAAATAGTATGAGGGGACACCCGGATTTGAACCAGGGACCTCTTGATCTGCAGTCAAAATGTCTTCCACTGAGCTATATCCCTAGCTGTTTGCCAACATCAGAATGACAATATATCAGTACATCATGAAAGAGTGAGAGGATCATGCTAAGTTGTGCCGGAAAGTACAACCTTGAAACTGTGGAACTGTAGAAGTAGTTCTTAATATTATTTATTAAAGGAAAAATGGATCATTAAAAAAATATATGTATTTGTTTGATTGGTATTTTATTTGAATAGGCAGTGGTACATAGGACCAATGCCTGCACTTAAAATGTTTGTTTTGAAACATTCTCAAAGGGGAAGAGGTTTTTACGGGATACCTTATTGTTTCATGTTTGGTTACCACAATCACTCAGATGGTGATGAAGTATGATTGTTTTGGGCCACATTACGGTGGAAAAACATTTCTACATACTACTGCAATTCGGTATTTGGAAGGTACACCCAAACACCCCTTTCACGGACCTTCGATTTAAAACATCAGAAAAAGCCACTTTGTGCTTGCAAATGGCCTGATTCTTCAGGCCAGCCTTCTTGCAACTGCAACAATGGTTCGTACATCTTGCACGTAGGCAGAGCATTTAAGGAGAAATTAAATAGTTCCTACGTTGCACAAAAATGAAGTGCTTCAAACAAGCACATACTTTTAATGCACAGGGAAAAGGTGGAATATATGTAAGACTGAGGACACAGGTGAAATGAGAAATAGACTGACTGCATCGCTGCACAGTATTCTAAGCCATTTCTTTAGTGCGATTCAAGAAAGCACCAAACAGTATAACAAATTTGTCAATTTGTTTCATAGTCCATTCCCTTTCTTTAGGTCTGTAAAAGGAAGAGCCAAATTCAAAAAAAGATCAATGATCTTTCAGAAAGTTCCCAAAGGGAACACCAAGCCGAGTGTTAAAATTGCATTTACTCACAGGTTTTGAGCAGCAAACTCGGTAATGCTATTAAAGTGCAATATCCAAGGGAACACTGACTCTGTCATAGATGATCCAAAAGGAATTGATGAAAAGTCCCAACTACAAACAACAGAATCAAAATAGTGTGAGGGGACACCCAGATTTGAACCAGGGACCTCTTGATCTGCAGTCAAATGCTCTACCACTGAGCTATATCCCCAGCTTTTCAGAAAAATTAGAATGACATAATATCAGTACATCATGAAAGAGTGAGAGGATCATGCTAAGTTGTGCCGGAAAGTACAGGCTTGAAACTGTGGAACAGGAGAAGTAGTCCTTAATATTATTTACTAAAGTAAAACTGGATCATTTAAAAAACAGATTAATTTGTTTCATTGCTATTTTATTTGAATAGGCAGTGGTACATAGGACCAATGCCTCTACATACAATGATTGTTTTGAAACATTCTTAAAGCGGAAGAGGTTTTTACATGACACATTATCATTTGATGATTGGTTACCACAATCACCGAGATGGTGATGAAGTATGAATGTTTTTTGGCCAAATTACGGAGGAAAACCATTTCTACATACCACTACAATTCGGTATTTGGAAGGAACACCCAAACACCCCTTTCAAGTACCTTCGATTTAATACATCAAAAAAAGCCACTTTGTGCTTGCAACTGGCCTGATTCTTCAGACCAGCCTTCTTGCAACTGCAACGAGGGTTTGTCCATCTTGCACGTAGGCAGAGCTTTCAAGGAGAAATTAAATAGTTCCTAAGTTGCACAAAAATGAAGTGCTTCAAACAAACACATACTTTGTATGGACAGAGAAGAGATGGAATATATGTAAGACTGAGGACACAGGTGTAATGAGAAATAGATTGATTGCATAGCTGCCCAGTATTCTAAGCCATTTCTTTAGTGCGATTCAAGAGAGCACCAAACAGTATAACAAATTTGTCAATTGGTTTCATAGTCCATTCCCTTTGTTTAGAGCTGTGAAAGGTAGAGCCGAATTCCAAAATAGATCAATGATGTTTCAGAAATTTCCCATAGGGAATACCAAGCCCAGTGTAAAAAATGCAGTTACTCACAAGTTTTAATCAGCAACACTGTAATGGTATTAAAGTGTAACATCCAAGGGAACACTGACTCTGTCAAAGATGATCCAAATGGGATTCATGAAAATTCCCAACTACAAACAGCAGATTCAAAATAGTGTGAGGGAACACCCGGATTTGAACCAGGGACCTCTATAATCTGCAGTCAAATGCTCTACCACTGAGCTTTATCCCCAGCTTTTCAGTAAAATCAGAATGACATAATATCAGTACATCATGAAAGAGTGAGAGGATCATGCTAAGTTGTGCCGGAAAGTACAGGCTTGAAACTGTGGAACAGGAGAAGTAGTCCTTAATATTATTTATTAAAGTAAAACTGGCTCATTTAAAAAACAGATTAATTTGTTTCATTGCTAATTTATTTGAATAGGCCGTGGTACATAAGACCAATGCCTCTACATACAATGATTGTTTTGAAACATTCTTAAAGGGGAAGAGGTTTTTACATGACACATTATCATTTGATGATTGGTTACCACAATCACCGAGATGGTGGTGAAGTATGATTGTTTTTTGGCCAAATTACGATGGAAAAACATTTCTACATAACACTACAATTCGGTATTTGGAAGGAACACCCAAACACCCCTTTCAAGTACCTTCAATTTAATACATCAAAAAAAGCCACTTTGTGCTTGCAACTGGCCTGATTCTTCAGACCAGCCTTCTTGCAACTGCAACGAGGGTTTGTACATCTTGCACGTAGGCAGAGCTTTCAAGGAGAAATTAAATAGTTCCTAATTTGCACAAAAATGAAGTGCTTCAAACATACACATACGTTGTATGGACAGAGAAGAGATGGAATATATGTAAGACTGAGGACACAGGTGTAATGAGAAATAGATTGATTGCATAGCTGCCCAGTATTCTAAGCCATTTCTTTAGTGCGATTCAAGAGAGCACCAAACAGTATAACAAATTTGTCAATTGGTTTCATAGTCCATTCCCTTTGTTTAGAGCTGTGAAAGGTAGAGCCGAATTCCAAAATAGATCAATGATGTTTCAGAAATTTCCCATAGGGAATACCAAGCCCAGTGTAAAAAATGCAGTTACTCACAAGTTTTAATCAGCAACACTGTAATGGTATTAAAGTGTAACATCCAAGGGAACACTGACCCTGTCAAAGATGATCCAAATGGGATTCATGAAAATTCCCAACTACAAACAGCAGATTCAAAATAGGATGAGGGAACACCCGGATTTGAACCAGGGACCTCTATAATCTGCAGTCAAATGCTCTACCACTGAGCTATATCCCCAGCTGTCAGCCAACATCAGAATGACAATATATCAGTACATCATGAAAGAGTGAGAGGATCATGCTAAGTTGTGCCGGAAAGTACAACCTTGAAACTGTGGAACTGTAGAAGTAGTTCTTAACATTATTTATTAAAGGAAAAATGGATCATTAAAAAAATATATGTATTTGTTTGATTGGTATTTTATTTGAATAGGCAGTGGTACATAGGACCAATGCCTGCACTTAAAATGTTTGTTTTGAAACATTCTCAAAGGGGAAGAGGTTTTTACGGGATACCTTATTGTTTCATGTTTGGTTACCACAATCACTCAGATGGTGATGAAGTATGATTGTTTTGGGCCACATTACAGTGGAAAAACATTTCTACATACCACTACAATTCGGTATTTGGAAGGTACACCCAAACACCCCTTTCACAGACCTTCGATTTAAAACATCAGAAAAAGCCACTTTGTGCTTGCAAATGGCCTGATTCTTCAGGCCAGCCTTCTTGCAACTGCAACAATGGTTCGTACATCTTGCACGTAGGCAGAGCATTTAAGGAGAAATTAAATAGTTCCTACGTTGCACAAAAATGAAGTGCTTCAAACAAGCACATACTTTTAATGCACAGGGAAAAGGTGGAATATATGTAAGACTGAGGACACAGGTGAAATGAGAAATAGACTGACTGCATCGCTGCACAGTATTCTAAGCCATTTCTTTAGTGCGATTCAAGAAAGCACCAAACAGTATAACAAATTTGTCAATTTATTTCATAGTCCATTCCCTTTCTCTTGTGCTGTAAAAGGAAGAGCCAAATTCCAAAATAGATCAATGATCTTTCAGAAAGTTCCCAAAGGGAACACCAAGCCGAGTGTTAAAACTGCATTTACGCACAGGTTTTGAGCAGCAAACTCTGTAATGATATTAAAGTGCAATATCCAAGGGAACACTGACTCTGTCAAAGATGATCCAAAAGGAATTGATGAAAAGTCCCAACTACAAACAACAGAATCAAAATAGTCTGAGGGGACACCCGGATTTGAACCAGGGACCTCTTGATCTGCAGGCAAATGCTCTACCACTGAGCTATATCCCCAGCTTTTCAGTAAAATCAGAATGACATAATATCAGTACATCATGAAAGAGTGAGAGGATCATGCTAAGTTGTGCCGGAAAGTACAGGCTTGAAACTGTGGAACAGGAGAAGTAGTCCTTAATATTATTTATTAAAGTAAAACTGGATCATTTAAAAAACAGATTAATTTTTTCATTGCTATTTTATTTGAATAGGCCGTGGTACATAAGACCAATGCCTCTACATACAATGATTGTTTTGAAACATTCTTAAAGGGGAAGAGGTTTTTACGTGACACATTATCATTTGATGATTGGTTACCACAATCACCGAGATGGTGGTGAAGTATGATTGTTTTTTGGCCAAATTACGATGGAAAAACATTTCTACATACCACTACAATTCGGTATTTGGAAGGAACACCCAAACACCCCTTTCAAGTACCTTCAATTTAATACATCAAAAAAAGCCACTTTGTGCTTGCAACTGGCCTGATTCTTCAGACCAGCCTTCTTGCAACTGCAACGAGGGTTTGTACATCTTGCACGTAGGCAGTGCTTTCAAGGAGAAATTAAATAGTTCCTAATTTGCACAAAAATGAAGTGCTTCAAACAAACACATACTTTGTATGGACAGAGAAGAGATGGAATATATGTAAGACTGAGGACACAGGTGTAATGAGAAATAGATTGATTGCATAGCTGCCCAGTATTCTAAGCCATTTCTTTAGTGCGATTCAAGAGAGCACCGAACAGTATAACAAATTTGTCAATTGGTTTCATAGTCCATTCCCTTTGTTTAGAGCTGTGAAAGGTAGAGCCGAATTCCAAAATAGATCAATGATGTTTCAGAAATTTCCCATAGGGAATACCAAGCCCAGTGTAAGAAATGCAGTTACTCACAAGTTTTAATCAGCAACACTGTAATGGTATTAAAGCAGGGGTCTCCAACCCTGGTCCTGGCGAGCACCTACCATGCCGGATTTTTGGGATATCCCAATCTGGGGAATCACGGTTCGATCCCCGGCGCCGGCGGCAGAAAAGCCCAGCACCATGTGACTCTGGGAAATAGCTGACGCCGCGGCTGACTCCGAAATCTGGAGATCACGGTTCGATCCCCGGCGCCGGCGGCAGAAAAGCCCAGCACCATTTCACTCTGGGAAATAGCTGACGCCGCGGCTAGGGCGGCTGACTCCGGAATCTGGAGATCACGGTTCGATCCCCGGCGCCGGCAGCAAAAAAAGCCCAGCACCATTTGACTCTGGGAAATAGCTGACGCCGCGGCTGGGGCGGCTGACTCCGGAATCTGGAGATCACGGTTCGATCCCCGGCGCCGGCGGCAGAAAAGCCCAGCACCATTTCACTCTGGGCAATAGCTTGCTTAATCTTCCCGACGGCCCCTAGCGACCCTTACGGGTGACTGTGCGCTTTACAAATGTGGATTATTATTATTTGGGCCGATTCCGATCCGGTTCGTAAAAGCACATCCGCCCGAATCTGTACGCCCGGGGGGGGAGGACTGCCCGGGACCCGTGGAGCCCTTCCCGGGTAATTTGCCATGCCGTTGGCCTCCTGGAGATGGGTACCCCGGACGCGTCTGGGGGCGGTCTGCCCGGTGGGTGCCCCGGACGCCTGGGGGAGGTCTGCCCGGGACCCGTGAAGCCCTTCCCGGGTACTTTGCCATGCCGTTGGCCTCCTGGAGATGGGTGCCCCGGACGCCCGGGGGAGGTCTGCCCGGGACCCGTGGAGCCCTTCCCGGGTACTTTGCATGCCGTTGGCCTCCTGGAGATGGGTGCCCCGGACGCCTGGGGGAGGTCTGCCCGGGACCCGTGGAGCCCTTCCCGGGTACTTTGCCATGCCGTTGGCCCCCTGGAGATGGGTGCCCCGGGGGAGGTCTGCCCGGTGGGTGCCCCGGACGCCCGGGGGAGGTCTGCCCGGGACCCGTTGAGCCCTTCCCGGGTATTTTGCCATGCCGTTGGCCTCCTGGAGAAGGGAGGTTTTTTCCCAGGCACATCTCATCTGGTCGTTCCCCTCGGGCAGAGAACTGCAAGAAGTGTCTGGGCATACCTTGTCCCTAGTAATCCGGAGGAAGGCTACCCCTCTTTCTTCGAATCCGTGCGCACCGAGTGACATAGGGGACCCAAGGCGCGAAGGTACCCGACCTCCTGGAGCCCTCGCTGGGATCCGGGAGGCAAATGGCACCTCATCGGGACTTCCAGGGAAGTTCGGCCATCTGGTCGCTTCCATAGGAAAGCATTGCGGGAGACCAGATGGCCGAGGCGATCCTGGAGACCAGATGGCCGAGGGGATCCGGGAGACCAGATGCCCGAGGGGATCCCGGAGACCAGATGGCCGAGGGGATCCCAGAGAACAGATGGCCGGGCACGAGAGTCAAGCCAGCCGGTGCCACTCTGTGCCCCGACGAAAAAGGGAGCTGGCGCCAGGGAACGGCAAGGTGGGGACCGGAGGCCCAGGGCCGTGGCACCCGACCTGGGGCCCGGACGGGCCCCTGGACCCAGCCTAGGCTTTGATGCACGGAGACGCAGGGGACGCCTTCCCAGGCCCTCCGGACCACCGTCCCGGGCACCCTGCCACGCAGCAGGACTAAGGACAGAGCCCGGGATGGGGAGGCCGCCCTCCCCGGGCCCTCGGGGGCCCCGGCCGAAGCTCCTGAACTCAGCCCAGCAAGGGGAGGCCTCCCGGGCACAGCGGAGCCCTGTCTCAGGCCTTTGGCAGTGTGGCAGGCCGAGGGACAGGGCCCAGGGCCGTAGCACCCAACCCGGGGCCCGGCCGGGGCCCCCCGGACCCCATCCAGGGCTTCCTGCCACGCGGCAGGCCCAGGGACGGATCCGGGGCTGGGGCGGCATCCTGGCATGTCCAGCTGCCGGCTGAGGACCGCTAGGCCGAGGGGGGGGTCCCAGAATACCTTGTCCCTACCAATCCGGAGGAAAATTACCCCCATTTCTTGTAATCTGAGCACACAAGGTGACAGAGGGGACCCAGGGCGCAAATGTGCCCGACCTCCTGGAGCCCTTGCTGGGGTCCGGGAGGCGAATGGCACTCCATCGGGACTTCCAGGGAAGGCCGGCCATCTGGTCGCACCCATAGGAAAGCATTGCGGGAGACCAGATGGCCGAGGCGATCCTGGAGACCAGATGGCCGGGACCGAAACGACGCCCAATATGCCTGCCCCGGGCCTGTAGGGCTCGGGGGCTCGGGGGCTGCAGGGCTCGACGGCTGCAGGGCTCCGGGGCTCCGGGGCTCCGGGGCTCCGGGGCTCCGGGGCTGCAGGGCTGCAGGGCTCCGGGGCTACTGGGCTACTGGGCTCCAGGGCTTGGGGGCTGCAGGGCTCCGGGGCTGCTGGGCTCCAGGGCTCGGGGGCTGCAGGGCTCCAGGGCAGCAGGGCTCCAGGGCAGCAGGGCTCCGGGGTTGCAGGGCCCGGGACCCATGGAGCCCGTCCCGGGCTCTTCCCCACGCCGCGGGTCGGAGGAGGGAGCCCCGGACACCTGGGAGGTGTTGCCCGGAGCACATCCCATCTGGTCCCCGGCAGGGGACCGCCAGCACGGGGAGGGTGCCTGGGCATACCCTTGCCCCTAGTAATCCAGAGGAAAATTACCCTCCTTTCTTGAAATCCGCGCACGCGAGGTGACAGAGGGGACCCAGGGCGCAAACGTGCCCGACCTCCTGGAGCCCTTGCTGGGGTCCGGGAGGCGAATGGCACCTCATCGGGACTTCCAGGGAAGTCCGGCCATCTAGTCGCCCCCATAGGAAAGCATGGCGGGCGACCAGATGGCCGAGGCGATCCTGGAGACCAGATGGCCGGGACCGAAATGACGCCCAATCTGCCTGCCCCGTGCCTGTAGGGCTCGGGGGGCCGCAGGGCTCGACGGCTCCGGGGCTCCGGGGCTGCAGGGCTCCGGGGCTCCCGGGCTGCTGGGCTCCAGGGCTCGGGGGCTGCAGGGCAGCAGGGCTCTGGGGCTGCTGGGCTCCAGGGCTCGGGGGCTGCAGGGCTCCAGGGCTCCAGGGCTCCAGGGCAGCAGGGCTCCGGGGCTCCGGGGCTCCGGGGTTGCAGGGCCCGGGACCCATGGAGCCCGTCCCGGGCTCTTCCCCACGCCGCGGGTGGGAGGAGGGAGCCCCGGACACCTGGGAGGTGTTGCCCGGGGCACATCCCATCTGGTCCCCGGCAGGGAACCACCAGCCCCGGGAGGGTGTTTGGGCATACCCTTGCACCTACTAATCCGGAGGAAAATTACCCTTCTTTCTTGTAATCCGTGCACTCGAGGTGACAGAGGGGACCCAGGGCGCAAACTTGCCTGACCTCCTGGAGCCCAGGCTGGGATCCGGGAGGCAAATGGCACCCCATCGGGACTTCCAGGGAAGCCCGGCCATCTAGTCGCCCCATAGGAAAGCTTTGCAGGCGACCAGATGGCCGAGGGGAGAGGGCCGACCCGATGGCGGGGACCGAAAGGACGCTAATCTGCCTGCCCCGAGAGCCTCCCTGGGCCCTGGTGGACCCTCCGTCCCCGGCGCCCGGACCGGCTTGCAGGACGGAGTAGTTCCCGCACCCCAGGGCCTGCCGGAGGGAACCCGAGCCCCGGGCCCGGTCCAAGGCCCGGCTCCCGAACCCTAGGCCAGGCCCGGGAGAGCCTCCCCTGGGCTGCAGGGCTACAGGGCTCGGGGGGGCTGCAGGGCTCCGTGGGCTGCCGGGCTTTCGGGGCTGCCGGGCTCGGGGGCTCCAGGGCTGCCGGGCTCGGGGGCTCCAGGGCTACGGGGCTGCAGGGCTCCTCGGGGGGCTCCAGGGCTCACGGGCTCCGGAGCTGCAGGGCAGCAGGGCTGCAGGGCTCCGGGGGGGCTCCAGGGCTCCAGGGCTCCAGGGCTTCAGGGCTCCGGGGGCTCCAGGGCTGCAGGACGGAGGGTTATTCCCGCACCACCGGGCCCTGCCGGACGGGGCCCAAGCCCCGGGCCCGCTCCCGGTCCCCGCTTCTGAAACCCTAGCCAGGCCGGGGAGAGCCTCCCTTGGCTCGGATGAACGCCTGGAACCCCGGCTGGCTTGCAGGACGGGGAAGCTCCATCAAAC